>NW_025534517.1:0-182460 GCF_020615455.1 Coregonus clupeaformis | reverse complement strand
ACAGTGGGGGAAAAAAAGTATTTAGTCAGCCACCAATTGTGCAAGTTCTCCCACTTAAAAAGATGAGAGAGGCCTGTAATTTTCATCATAGGTACACGTCAACTATGACAGACAAAATGATTTTAAAAATTCCAGAAAATCACATTGTAGGATTTTAATGAATTTATTTGCAAATTATGGTGGAAAATAAGTATTTGGTCAATAACAAAAGTTTCTCAATACTTTGTTATATACCCTTTGTTGGCAATGACACAGGTCAAAAGTTTTCTGTAAGTCTTCACAAGGTTTTCACACACTGTTGCTGGTATTTTGGCCCATTCCTCCATGCAGATCTCCTCTAGAGCAGTGATGTTTTGGGGCTGTCGTTGGGCAACACGGACTTTCAACTCCCTCCAAAGATTTTCTATGGGGGTTGAGATCTGGAGACTGGCTAGGCCACTCCAGGACCTTGAAATGCTTCTTACGAAGCCACTCCTTCGTTGCCTGGGTGGTGTGTTTGGGATCATTGTCATGCTGAAAGACCCAGCCACGTTTCATCTTCAATGCCCTTGCTGATGGAAGGAGGTTTTCACTCAAAATCTCATGATCATGGCCCCATTCATTCTTTCCTTTACACGGATCAGTCGTCCTGGTCCCTTTGCAGAAAAACAGCCCCAAAGCATGATGTTTCCACCCCCATGCTTCACAGTAGGTATGGTGTTCTTTGGATGCAACTCAGC
The DNA here is from genome assembly GCF_020615455.1 of Coregonus clupeaformis. Taxonomy (NCBI): domain Eukaryota; kingdom Metazoa; phylum Chordata; class Actinopteri; order Salmoniformes; family Salmonidae; genus Coregonus; species Coregonus clupeaformis. The sequence continues at coordinate 181,741 of NW_025534517.1, read as the reverse complement.
ATTCTTTGTCCTCCAAACACAACGAGTTGAGTTTTTACCAAAAAAGTTCTATTTTGGTTTCATCTGACCATATGACATTCTCCCAATCCTCTTCTGGATCATCCAAATGCACTCTAGCAAACTTCAGACGGGCCTGGACATGTACTGGCTTAAGCAGGGGGACACGTCTGGCACTGCAGGATTTGAGTCCCTGGCGGCGTAGTGTGTTACTGATGGTAGGCTTTGTTACTTTGGTCCCAGCTCTCTGCAGGTCATTCACTAGGTCCCCCGTGTGGTTCTGGGATTTTTGCTCACCGTTCTTGTGATCATTTTGACCCCACGGGGTGAGATCTTGCGTGGAGCCCCAGATCGAGGGAGATTATCAGTGGTCTTGTATGTCTTCCATTTCCTAATAATTGCTCACACAGTTGATTTCTTCAAACCAAGCTGCTTACCTATTGCAGATTCAGTCTTCCCAGCCTGGTGCAGGTCTACAATTTTGTTTCTGGTGTCCTTTGACAGCTCTTTGGTCTTGGCCATAGTGGAGTTTGGAGTGTGACTGTTTGAGGTTGTGGACTGGTGTCTTTTATACTGATAACAAGTTCAAACAGGTGCCATTAATACAGGTAACGAGTGGAGGACAGAGGAGCCTCTTAAAGAAGAAGTTACAGGTCTGTGAGAGCCAGAAATCTTGCTTGTTTGTAGGTGACCAAATACTTATTTTCCACCATAATTTGCAAATAAATTCATAAAAAATCCTACAATGTGATTTTCTGGAGAAAAAAAATCTCAATTTATCTGTCATAGTTGACGTGTACCTATGATGAAAATTACAGGCCTCTCTCATCTTTTTAAGTGGGAGAACTTGCACAATTGGTGGCTGACTAAATACTTTTTTCCCCCACTGTATATATAGCCCATAAAGTGTGTGCATGTAATATATGGTCTTGGATACTACACATTTTGAAATAAGAGGTAACCCTTAGACACAAACCCATATCTTCATATAAGATATAAACCCATATATCTTCATTGACGACTGGAACACAACACATTAACATTATTGAGACCATATCGAAATCTTGGGTTTGAATGTCTACACACATCACCTTTGCAGAGCCTTCATCTGCTCTTTTTGTGCATCGGCCCATTTACATTTCGTCACTGTGGGGCTCACACAGTTTTAAAAATTTTTTTTACAGCTCTGATCCTTCTCCCAGCTGTTGTAAATATGGGATCTGGCAGAGTGTCAGCGTAAATGACGCAACAGACAGTAAAACTGGGCTAAAGGTGCTGTGCTGTACCCGGAGCCGGATACACAATTATGGTTCTTTATAGCTCCTTACAAACCATGAAATATCCCTTAACTGGTTCATGTTTTCTAATCTGATGAAATTGGTCTCTACAATAATGGTGATCATTTTCTGTAGTTAAGTATTCATATTTGAAATACTTTAGTGTTTTTCTACAATTTCATGTCGTTTAAAGATTGAATTTGAATTAGGGGACACAGCGCCACTGCTCGCCCCAGCACCGCTGTTTTGTTGATGAAAATGGAGGAGACGAGTAGTCGGCAGTGTGGTATAAAAAATTGTAGTGTATATTCTGTTGTCCTATCGCACTCTAACTCCTCACAAACCATAAAATGTTCCTTCCTTACAAAAAAAATAAAATGGTCATGTTTATTATTTGATCTAATTGGTCTCTACGATATGGTCATAATTTCCAGTAGTGGTGAAGTATTAATATTCTACATATTTTAGTGTTTTTCTACCATTTTTGTACTTAAGCACTTGAATAGTTTATTTACAAAATGCTATATCCACCAATTCTTCAAATTTGTGTTTCTGTAAAATATTGCTGTTCTCAGATTTTTTAATCATAGACTTTAGAGGTGTATGTTTTTTTCTTCTTCTATATACAGTGAGGGAAAAAAGTATTTGATCCCCTGCTGATTTTGTACGTTTGCCCACTGACAAAGAAATGATCAGTCTATAATTTTAATGGTAGGTTTATTTGAACAGTGAGAGACAGAATAACAACAAACAAATCCAGAAAAACGCATGTCAAAAATGTTATAAATTGATTTGCGTTTTAATGAGGTAAATAAGTATTTGACACCTCTGCAAAACATGACTTAGTACTTGGTGGCAAGTTGGAAAGTTTGGAATCTGATTGATTGATTGCTTCTGTGGACAGGTGTCTTTTATACAGGTAACACACTGAAATTAGGAGCACTCCCTTTAAGAGTGTGCTCCTAATCTCAGCTCGTTACCTGTATAAAAGACACCTGGGAGCCAGAAATCTTTCTGATTGAGAGGGGGTCAAATACTTATTTCCCTCATTAAAATGCTCGGATCTACAGTTGCGCTCAGCTCAACCACTGGGGTCACTGTGGAGTGAGTTTGGAGGGTGAATGTAGCAGATGGGGATCTATGAAACTCACTCATCAGCCTGAAGTGTCGCCCCTTGCGCAATTGAAGAAAGCGTTTTTCAATAGTGTGGTGGGTTGGAACGCTTCAGGAGGGTGCTCGCACGTGTTTGCGAGGCAGATGTGCTGAGTTCGAGTCTCGGTATGAGCAGAATCAGCGGGAAGTGATCCTCGTTAAGCAAGCAGCATGTCGTCCTTTTCATTAACTTCCTGAACTACTCCACATGGGCTTTAGCTAAGTGGGCTAACACAGACTTCTGACATGAAGGAGACCTGGTTTGAACACAGTCAGTCACAAGAGCAAGATTAAATAGGGAGCAGAAAAGCTATCCTTAGAAGGGCTTTGACAGGGCTATTCAACTATAGTCTTACGGAGGCCAAAGTCCGTTTTTTGTGACATTTCCTTCTAACGTGTCCTGCGCGGCCTGTTGTCACCAGAGGGGAACGGAAGGCACAACCATGTTCCAGAGAGTCTTAGCTTTCAGGAATGGGGTCATAATAGCTTATAGCCAAAACTGTTAAAACGCTAGAGCCAAATTCATAGGTAGAGAATACATTCAACATGCCACATTGGCTTCAGAAACCACCAGAAGCTCCTGTTTACCACAGAGAGCATTTGATTCTGTTCACCTCTACCTTTCCTGGCTGCCAAAGAACCAGGATGTTGTCTCTGGTTTTGAATCTGAAATTAGAAAACTGAATCACAATGCATCTGAGAAGTTGAATATATAAAACTTTGATAAACTTGAAATGATCATTTGTAAACTTGATACACAGACAATGAATGATCTACCATATTGATTTCAAATTCAATATCATAATACAAATAAACAATGATGGAATTCGAAGACAATTTCTGTTGGCACTGAAATCGCTCCATATTCTTCACTTGTGACTTCAAATATACTTGGATTGTGCACCACCTGTCAAAATGGGTACTTTCTGGGCACGCATGGGTACTTTCCTCTTGTAAAAGCACCACTACCAAATAGGTATATGGGTCACTAAACTTTCCCGCTCCACCTCATAGCTTTCTGTGACATGGTGGTTGATCTGAAACCTCTCGCTAACTAACTGTACACTCTCACACACTAATAGTGGTCTGTTTTACCGCATTCTACCCCTTTCTGAAATGTTTTCCAGCTGTCTTGACTGGTAAAACAAGCCGGCCCCTGTCCAGTACCCTGCCCTGAACTTTAGTCACTGTCACTAGACGGCTACCGCCTGGTTACTCTACCATGCACCAGAGGCTGCTGCCCTATGTAAATAGTCATGGAACACTGGTCACTTTAATAATGGAACACTGGTCACTTTAAATAATGTTTACATACTGTTTTACCCACTTCATATGTATACACTGTATTCTAGTCAAGGCTTATCCTATTTAACTATTGCTGTACATATACTATTCTTCAGATATACTATGTATTCTATCCATATTTTACATTTACATTTTAGTCATTTAGCAGACACTCTTATCCAGAGCAACTTACAGTTAGTGCATACATTTTCATACCACATATACTGTCCATATTGTTTTACATCCCATCACATACAGTAGCAGTCAAAAGTTTGGACACACCTACTCATTCAAGGGTTTTTCTTTATTTTTACTATTTTCTATATTGTAGAATAATAGTGAAGACATCACAACTATGAAATAACACATATGGAATCATGTAGTAACCAAAAAAAAGTGTTAAACAAATCAAAATATATTTTATATTTGAGATTCATCAAATAGCCACCCTTTGCCTTGATGACAGCTTTGCACACTCTTGGCATTCTCTCAACCAGCTTCATGAGGTAGTCACCTGGAATGCATTTCAATTAACAGGTGTGCCTTCTTAAAAGTTAATTTGTGGAATTTCTTTCCTTCTTAATGCGTTTGAGCCAATCAGTTGTGTTGTGACAAGGTATGGGGGTATACAGAAGATAGCCCTATTTGGTAAAAGACCAAGTCCATATTATGTCAACAACAGCTCAAATAAGCAAAGAGAAACGACAGTCCATCATTACTTTAAGACATGAAGGTCAGTCAATACGTTAAATTAAGAACTTTGAACGTTTCTTCAAGTGCAGTCGCAAAAACCATCAAGCGCTATGATGAAACTGGCTCTCATGAGGACCGCCACAGGAATGGAAGACCTAGAGTTACCTCTGCTGCAGAGGATAAGTTCATTAGAGTTACCAGCCTCAGAAATTGCAGCCCAAATAAATGCTTCACAGAGTTCAAGTCACAGACACATCTCAACATCAACTGTTCAGAGGGGACAGTGTGAATCAGGCCTTCATGGTTGAATTGCTACAAAGAAATAACCACCCTTTGCCTTGATGACAGCTTTGCACACTCTTGGCATTCTCACAACCAGCTTCACCTGGAATGCTTTTCTTCTTGAAGGAGTTCCCACATATGCTGAGCACTTGGACAATGGGGAACAAAGGGCACATATATACACATACTAATCAGGGGAAAAGGGAACCAGGTGTGCGTAATGAGACAAGACAGTACGGGGTTGGTGGTAATGATCCATGTCAGTGACGCCTAGAAAGCCGGTGACATAGACCTCCGGAGCTGGTGAACAGAATGAGCAGCAGTACCGGGGGTATCCGTGACAGCAGAACTCCATCACTCTCCTTCTTGGTAAAATAGGCCTTGGAGGTGTGTTGGGTCATTGTCCTGTTGAAAAACAAATGATAGTCCCACTAAGCCCAAACCAGATGGGATGGTGTATCGCTGCAGAATGCTGTGGTAGCCATGTTGGTTAAGTGTGCCTTGAATTCTAAATAAATCACAGACAGTGTCACCAGCAAAGCACCCCCACACCATAACACCTCCTCCTCCATGCTTTACGGTGGAAACTACACATGCGGAGATCATCCGTTCACCCACACCAAGTCTCACAAAGACACGGCGGTTGGAACCAAAAATCTCAAATTTGGACTCCAGACCAAAGGAAACATTTCCACCGGTCGAATGCCCATTGCTCATGTTTCTTGGCCCAAGCAGGTCTCTTCTTCTTATTGGTGTCCTTTAGGAGTAATTCGACCATGATGGCCTGACTCACACTGTCCCCTCTGAACAGTTGATGTTGAGATGTGTCTGTGACTTGAACTCTGTGACTTGAACTTAGCAACTCTAATGAACTTATCCTCTACAGCAGAGGTAACTCTGGGTCTTCCATTCCTGTGGCGGTCCTCATGAGAGCCAGTTTCATCATAGCGCTTGATGAGTTTTTCGACTGCACTTGAAGAAACTTTCAAAGTTGTTGAAATGTTCCGTATTGACTGACCTTCATGTCTTAAAGTAATGATGGACTGTCGTTTCTCTTTGCTTATTTGAGCTGTTGTTGACATAATATGGACTTGGTCTTTTACCAAATAGGGCTATCTTCTGTATACCCCCCTACCTTGTCACAACACAACTGATTGGCTCAAACGCATTAAGAAGGAAATAAATTCCACAAATTAACTTTTAAGAAGGCACACCTGTTAATTTAAATGTATTTCAGGTGACTACCTCATGAAGCTGGTTGAGAGAATGCCAAGAGTGTGCAAAGCTGTCAAAGGGTTTCTATTTGAAGAATCTCAAATATAAAATATATTTTGATTTGTTTAACACTTTTTTGGTTACTACATGATTCCATATGTGTTATTTCATCGTTTTGATGTCTTCACTATTATTCTACAATGTAAAAAATATGAAACATAAAGAAAAACCCTTGAATGAGTAGGTGTGTCCAAACTTTTGACTGGTAGTGTATATACAGTATTTATACTCCTGACTCCGACATTGCTCATCCTAATATTTCTATATTTCTTAATTCCATTCTTTTACTTTTGAGATGAGTGTGTATTGTTAGATATTACTGCACTGTTGGAGCAAGGAACACAAGCATTTCGCTACACCCGCAATAACATCTGCTAAATATGTGCATGCAACCAATCCATTTGATTTGATTTGAAGTGATTAGGATTCAGTCACTTCCTCCTGGCCATTGATGGCACAGACTTCCTGAAACATAGTCACTGTTAATGCTGTAAAGATAATGGAATGGGAAAAAACGTAATTACCACATACTTAGAATGCCTTTTGAATTTAGTTCCCACGGCAGCTATAATTAACATCCACATGCATGACTGTCAACAACAAAGTATGCAACAAGCAAAATAAAGAAGACAAATAAAAAAAGAACCAGAATATGTTGACTTGACACCTAATACTTTTTGTCAAAGTCAAAGTTAAACTCCAAGCAAACACCTCCCAAACCCTTGGGTAAGTACGGTGTGGTGTGTCTGCTACCATGACCTGCATAATCCAATACAGTCTGCTCCTCACAGAATTCAGGACTCTGTTTACTCTCTCAGTGTCAGCTGACAGTGTTTTTCCCTAAGGTGCTTACAAAGATAAAACAGCTCATTTTTCTGAGAAAGGCGTGGGAACACTGTATTTCAGGGCCAGCTGTAGCTAGCTAACAATGAGCTCAGGTAGGACTATACCTTACATTGCACTAATCCTGCTCCTACCTTCCTGGTTAGGAATAAGAATAACCCTCCTCCACCTGCCAGCCACACTCAAAACAGAACAAACTGGAAAAACAGAATGGGTGATTACAACAATGAATTGAGCATGTTGGATCTTGAAAGAGGATGCTAATTGCAGTGGCATTGCCAGCTGTTAGTTTGATTACTAATGTTAACATGTAAGGCTGTGACATTTAGACATTCAAAGTAGTGAGCAAGGCAAGTGTAGATCATCATACAACTCCAAGGAACTGAAATGAACCTCAACTCGGGTTCATAACTGAAATAGCCTCCAAACATCTACATTAATTGAATTAGTCCTGCAAATCTAATCACTAATCCAAACTTTGTAACAAATACACAAAGAAAGAGCTTGTTTTCCTCCAGTACACTGTTCCATTGGCTTTTGCTGGCAGCTGGGACAGATGCTTCATTACCACACAGTTACATTCCTACCATTCCAAGCATTACTCAATAAACAACCAGTCGCAAAAACAGTGTCTATCTCTATGTGTGTCAGAGTGATGGGTGGTTCGAGTCCTGAATTGTGATTGGCTGAAAGGCGTGGTATATCAGACCGTATACCACGGGTATGACAAAACATCTATTTTTACTGTTCTAATTACGCTGGTAACGCCAAAAATATCGTCAAGGACATCAACCACCTGAGCCACGGCCTGTTCACCCCGCTATCGTCCAGAAGGCGAGGTCTGGGACCGAGAGACTGAAAAACAGCTTCTATCTCAAGGCCATCAGACTGTTAAATAACCATCACTCGCTGGCTTCCACCTGGTTACGCAACCCTGCACCTTAGAGGCTGCTGCCCTATATACACAGACATGGAATCACTGGCCACTTTAATAATGGAACACTAGTCACTTTAATGTTTACATAATGCTTTACTCATCTCATATGTATATACTGTATTCTATTCTACTGTATTTTAGTCTATGCCACTCAGACATTGCTCAATCTAATATTTATATATTTCTTAATTCCATTCTTTTACTTTTAGATTTGTGTGTATTGTTGTGAATTGTTAGATACTATTGCACTGTTGGAGCTAGGAACACAAGCATTTCACTACACCCACAATAACATCTGTTAAATATGTGTATGTGACCAATAAAATTTGATTTGATTTGGAACCAGTTAATAATAGTAATAAGGCACCTCTGGGGTTTGTGGTATAGGGCCAATATACCACGGCTAAGGGCTGTATCCAGGCACTCCACGTTGCGCCGTGCGTAATAACTGCCCTTCGCCGTGGTATATTGGCCATATACCACACCTCCTCTGGCCTTATTGCTTAAACATACTGTCCATGTTATTCAGTGGGAAGACTATGTGATCGGACCAGAAGACAACAACACATCAGATGAGAGAGGAGCTGTGTGTATATGGTTTCATCACAGACAAGCCTGCTCTTGTATGCCTGCCTGCCGGTAAACTAGCCAGGGTAAATTTGCTTTAGGAGGAAGCAAACATCATGTGCAAGGGGTGGAGAGAAGGACAGAAAGCCTATGGGAAGAATAGTGGGGGCTGTGGAGAGAGGGAGAGAATATTGACTGACACTTCAATTTCTGCAAAGAATATTATATTTACTGTCACTGTCAGTGTCAAATGTCACTGGCTTGTCACGGCAAGAACAAGACAGGTGACTGTGATAATGGAGGGGAAAGGTGAAAAAAAGCAGAAAGTAAAGATGAATACAGGAATACACAATGGGAAGTTTATTTGTTCAAGTTTGTTGGTGTGAGCTGAAATAGTAAAAAAGTACTACCAGGAATGTTCGCTCGAATAACCAAATTATATATTTTTATATAGCTACTGTGACAGAAAAATAGGGTAATTCCCAAAGGTTGATAGGATCCAAAGAGTTGGCCAGCCTTAGAAGGTATACAGTAGATGATTCCGGAATTTTAGTTTCAGTGAACTGCCACTGTGGCAGTCTATCTATAAAGGGGAAATGACCACACAACAGCACACCATAAAAGTTATATTGAAGTCTCATGAGCATCAGTCTATGCTTACTCATCCAAACCATAATAACCCACTGGAAAGCTTAGGGTGAATCATAAAGACTGGCCTTTAGTGCCACAGAGAATCAGTATAATCAGTAAAGTAGAACACTGAATCTTCTGTGGGTGTAGCGAAGTGTGTTTAAAAGCCTGTGTATGAAACTAGAGAGCTGCTTCCTTAAGAGACTTTGTGCGTGGGCGGTGAAAGCATGCGGTGAGCCGAGCCAACCTGTCATTTTCTGTAGACGTAGACGTACATTCTCAGTCTACAGACTCCAACACAATGGCCTTTAATAAAGTTAGCACTGAGTGGGAGAGCCAGAAGTTGATGAAAAAACCCTGGGAGGTGTGTTAACACCTGAAAGTGGGTTTCAGTTCAGAGATAGGTAAATACCAGATCATAATTTTAAAAAAATCCAGATCATAAGGAGGGTGTTTTCCTATATCAAAACAAAGTGGGAAAATACTGGTGCAAAGTACAAATTTAATCAATTAACAGAGGAAAGATCCCGCTTCTAGAACAAATTGTAAACATACCTAATTAAATTGTTCCATTTCACTATGTACTTTTGGGATCCTGCAAAAAACACAGTTCTGTTCTCATTCATGGGATTCTTTGACCTTCCCTCTTGGCAGCTCATTCAAGAGTCTGTGAAGAGCTCTCTGCACCCTCCTCCCCTCCTTGAAATCTAGAGGCAAGGTCAAGGACATTGGATATAGGGATAGTATGTCCTTGAACCATCATTGGCTAGAAAACACTTCCTTTATTTACAACTTTCAACCTAGTTGAATTCATCTACACGTATAGTATTATATTGTGTTTTTGCATTTAGTATTTATTGTATCTGTCAGCCTATCCTCTTTGCAATGGAATGTATTTCTCTTCCCCTCAAGTAGTTACGTTGTTCTCATATTGTGGTAAATTGCTTGTCCTAGGTTGTTTGGTTTCGTTCTCAAGGACCTGCTAATCTGCTGAATTCCTGTGTTGAAAAAAGAGAGAGAGAAAGAGAGTGAAAAAGTGTCCCTCGGTAAAGAGGATCCTGTTTGGTCACATCAAACAACCTTAGGTTAAAATCTACAAGCAAGCGATGACACGTTCTTATCATACACTGTATATACAAAAGTATGTGGACATCCATTCAAATTAGTGGATTCGGCTATTGCTGACCAGTGTATAAAATCAAGCACACAGCATTGCAATCTCCATAGACAAACATTGGCAGTAGAATGGCCTTACTGAAGAGCTCATTGACTTTCAACGTGGCACTGTCATAGGATGCCACTTTTCCAACAAGTCAGTTTGTACAATTTCTTCCCTGCTAGAGCTGTCCCGGTCAACTGTAAGTGCTGTTATTGTGAAGTGGAAATATATAGGAGCAACAACGGCTCAGCCGCGAAGTGGTAGGCCACAAAAGCTCACAGAACGAGACCGCAGAGTGCTGAAGTGCATAGCACGTAACGATTGTCTGTCCTCGGTTGCAACACTCACTACAAGTTCCAAACTGCCTCTGGAAGCAACATCAGCACAATAACTGTTCGTCGGGAGCTTCATGAAATGGGTTTCCATGGCCAAGCAGCCGCACACATGCATAAGATCACCATGCGCAATGCCAAGTGTCGGCTGGAGTGGTGTAAAGCTCGTCACCATTGGACTCTGGAGCAGTGGATTAATCTGGGTTTGGCGGATGCCAGGAGAATGCTACCTGCCCCAATGCATAGTGCCAACTGTAAAGTTTGGTGGAGGAGGAATAATGGTCTGGGGCTGTTTTTCATGGTTCGGGCTAGGCCCCTTAGTTCCAGTGAAGGGAAATATTAAGCATACAATGACATTCTAGACAATTCTGTGCTTCCAACTTTGTGGCAACAGTTTGGGGAAGGCCCTTTCCTGTTTCAGCATGACAATGCCCCTGTGCACAAAGTGAGATCCATACAGAAATGGTTTGTCGAGATCGGTGTGGAAGAACTTGAGTGGCCTGCACAGAGCCCTGACCTCAACCCCATCGAACACCTTTGGGATGATTTGGAACGCCGACTGCGAGCCAGGCCTAATTGCCCAACATCAGTGCCCGACCTCACTAATGCTCGTGGCTGAATGGAAGTAAGCAATGTTCCAACATCTAGTGGAAAGCCTTCCCAGAAGAGTGGAGGCTGTTATAGTAGCAAAGGGGGGACCAACTCCATATTAATGCACATGATTTTGTAATGAGATGTTCGACGAGGAGGTGTCCACATACCTTTGGTCATGTAGTGTATTTTGACATTATGTCATTTCACCAAAGTGTAAACATCAACAAAACAATATGATTTGGATCCATTCGAGATAGAGAAAACCAAGACAAGCCAAGCTGTCAACATTTGATTTATAAGAGTAGCTTTTCACACTATGGCCCCAACAACAAGTACAGTACCAAGCAAGCCAAACAGTAATAGTTTGTCTTTACCAGTACCTCATGTTACAGGTGCAGCCCCTATCTGTTATTAGTAGTGCCTGGTTAAAAGAGTAAGCTATTAGCCATTGTGCTGAAGGCTAAACTGTGAACTCCGATGCCATTAATGTGTGCTGATAACATGTGCACGTGTACATGCATTTGCATGGCTCAGACCAAAACAAACTTGCTTCAAAGGTCGCAAATATGCAGATTCTGCACAAGGATGTTTGTTTGATACACCCATCTCAATTCAGGAATCATATAGGATTGGTTACCCATAGAAAAGGTGCGGGTGTGGGATTGACTTTCATGGGCACACGCTCATGTCATAAATAGAGCTTTAATTATCGATTGGGTACTGTATATGGGCATCACATTGTGAAATACTTCTGGGTTTTGATACCTTATCTTTATGAATAATACATCTTCAAAATAGATGGGTTGAGTAGCAAGATGACGATAGTAGACAGTGGTGTTCAGTTCCTCTCTACACCTAATCGACAAAGTCAGTTACCATAAATAACAAAGATAAACATAGATCAAATCCTGCTTACACAGTAATTTCCCACAGAATATGATCCTGATAACAGAAGTATTCCTCTCATCTTGCAGCGTTCCCATATGGTCATTTCACAATCAATTTCATTTCTTAAGTTGAATGCAATGCAAATGTTTTTGGTTTATGATGTCATAACAATATATTTTATACAGTTGTTTATTTCTGGGTTAGTATCCCTCTTAAGACTGTAATGCATATTAATCTTTGCAGACAAATCTTTTACTTTTTAGCATTCATTTAGATTTACACTAACACCTACACCATCTAGTAAAAAATAAAGGTTATTTTATGGTATAAAAATGAACAGTTATTTAAAGTATAGGAATTACATGGCAACATGTGATATTCATTAAAACAAACACCATAGGCACAATTTGGTACCAGTTAACAACCAATAGTGTTTCAATCTTTTACAAAAAGTACCAGTTGATACCACACATTTCCTAGTAAATACCAGGGGAAACTACCATCAAATAAAGTGCTACCAACAATGTGCTGTTGAGGTTGGATGTCTAAATGACATTCCTCCAACCATGTATTTATGATGTTTATAACATAGCTTATGATATCAAAAAACCAGAAAACAAATAAAGCATGTGAGACAGGTATAGGCCTACTGTTCTCCATTGACCAAAACTACCAACACATGGTAAATATAAGGCTACAGGGTAAATAAATAACTGGTGGTGGTGAATCACCAGCATTCAGTTAATCAAAATGTCCTCCAGTAACCTTGAGTGTAAACTTAAATAAGGTCATTTAGCAGACGCTCTTATACAGAGCGACTTACAGGAGCAATTAGGGTTAAGTGCCTTGCTCAAGGGCACATGGACAGATTTTTCACCTAGTCGGCTCGGGGATTAGAACCAGCGACCTTTCAGTTACTGGCACAACGCTCTTAACCACTAAGCTACCTGCCGCCCACTTGACTGTAGTTTATGATCGACAATCAGCACTCTCATTGGCTGAAAAAAACACAAGATCTGTCAAAGGTTAACATGGTCATAAAACATGTAGCCCTATGCGCCAAACTGAAAAACCTTTTATCAGTACTCATACCTCATTCATACCTCATTGTCACGATATAACCTACCAGTACTATGGCACACAAATACACGGTGGAGGTTCGACTTTGAACAATAACCAATGCATTGGTGAATGTATTATATCATCCGTATTATACTGTCCTCTTAAAACCATTAGCAAAACTACTTGTCAATAGTGACACGTGTATTCCACAATATTGGGTGATGACTAGGACTGTTACGGTGACCCTATTACCACCACACCGGCGGTCACGAGTCATGACCGCAGTCAAATTCCACCTGACCGTTTAGTCACGGTAACTAGGCTTCTCCAAGCTCTGATGCTGCTGATGGTCATTAGTAGCCTACCAAACTTGCTAACTGCCTGGTACTCAACACTCTATTGTCCCTCTAATCACTCTGATATCAATGCAAATGTTTTCGGAAATCAAATCAAACAATTCATGAGAGCCCATGAGGTCATGTTGCGCAGCATTTCTATAGGCTATGCAATTGCGTGAGAAAACAGAGTTTTGATGGCCTCTGTTAAAAAGAGGAGGATTCCATCAGCTTTCTATAGGCTAGGCCTACTATATTTCCATATATTAAACATATTGCTTATCTTTACAACATGAGTATAGCCTACCTGGCTGGCATGAAAATGAACCACGGGAAAAGCGTCCTTCATTCGCTATTTATGTATTTTTTTCCCCATGCCCCTGTTCCCGAGACAGGTGCATGATATTGGTCCATTCTAAATCAAAACTAATTTCACACATACATTATTTAGTATATGTAAAGACAACATTAAATTAAGAATAGTCTGATGGGTGACAATATTAGAATATCACTTGTGAATGATGCCCAGCGTGTGCAGTCGCAAACCTCATGTAGCCTAGCCCATAGGCCTACAGTATATGTTTGTATCACAACTAAAGTGGCCAAATAACTTCTTAAAATTAAGCACATTAATCCGCTTTACAACCGGTGTAGAGCCTAACTGGCATACATAGGCGGCGCGTGAGTTTGAAGTTTGGGGAAGATAATTTTCACAATAACCATGCACCTTTATAATCAAGCATTACATGCATAATGGCATTTGCTGTCACTTTTGAGAACAGTGTTTTCCAGCTAATTGATTGCATTTTGGAACATTCGCGCTTATAGCCTACTGCCGTGTGCGCATTGCTGCACTTATAATGTGAAGAAATACCCAAATAGTTTAACAACATTTTAGTTGCATCAGCCTCATTGCTTTTAAAAGGTTTTTTGATGCGAGTGGTTGTATTAATTTGGGATCTATCACATCCGACAACTGTCCCAGAGTATGTTTGGAATATTTATTTATTGCACAGAAGGACAAGTTGACCAATAGAATAGGTCAACTTTTGTACTATGGGGGATAGTAAATTAACATAAGCCAGTGCTTTTGCTGTTCGTTAGGCCTAATCATCTTCTTGGCTGACGTAAAGTAGGCTAAATGTGGACAGTTCTTCTAACATCTTCAATATGCGCCTTGGAATTCGAGAAGAGGGACGCGCGCAGTTGCGCCCCCGATGTGTCTGTCTTCACTTGTAGCCTACTTTTTAGCTGAAATGCCTGTGAGAAGGACCCGATCATGTGACAGGCATTGCTAATAAGAATTGAGATATGTGAGAGAACCATGTGAGGGAGATGCTAAATGTGTTTACGTGTTTATGTTAATTAACGGTAAATTACCAGTTACTTGCTTGACAATCACCAGCTGACAATCATCATGGTTAAATTACTGTTCAGCCAACAAACATCAGTATTAGCTTTTTAGAAGATTATGATTTTTCATGTTTTACATAATGTGAAAAAAATAAACATGTTGAATAACTGTCCTGTTATTAACATGTAGCTGATGTAAGATGAACAACATAAAAAGCAGCAGGCCAAAGTATAGGGATCATTTGTTAAACAGCACTCTTGGAAATAGCTTGTTAAACAGCACTGTCTTGGTCAAGGAAACAGGCTTGAGCTGGTCGGGCTTTTTCTGTCACTTATCAGCAAAGCGCTTATTTTGACTGTGTTGTAATCCCCCAGTCATCTACAGGGAGAGGATAAAAGGCTTCAGTGCTGACCCAAATTCATACGTAGGCCTATAGAGACAAAACAAAAGCTAACAATAAGAAAGAGACCCTGTAATTATTGTCTTTCTAAGAGTAAGGCCTATGAGGGCAAACTGATAAACCACATAACATTGACATTTGAATGCATGTTAAACTTGCTGAATATAGACTACAGTGTTGAAAAATATCATGAATGAGGCTGGTATTTGGATTCCCAATAGATCATAGATTTTTTTAGATTAAACCAAGACCATTGATGTTTGATTTGTAGTCACAATTAGGCTATTGTCATGCCTGTCTTCACTTGTATAAATCCCTCCCGACATTACACATTGAAAACACGCTACAATAGTCTATGCTCAGCAGCTCTAATGATTCCAAATAAAAATAATAATAATTATACTGGTTCTTGTGAGGTCACATCTACTTTTCGGGGACATGCCCATGGCTCATCATCATCCTTGATCCCTGTGCTAGATAAGCGATGTCCCAACACATTCAGACTGAGTCACATCCTGTGACACATAAAATACATATTACCCTGTTCCTGTTGAATAGAACATTCAGTACATGATGTACTGTTAATGGTGGAAAGAGTACCCAATTGTCATATTTGAGTAAAAGTAAAGATATCTTAATAGAAAATGACTCAAGTAAAAGTGAAGGTCACCCAGTAAAATACTACTTGAGTAAAAGTCTAAAAGTATATGGTTTTAAATACACTTAAGTATCAAAAGTACAGTGGGGGAAAAAAGTATTTAGTCAGCCACCATTTTGATTTGTCTGTCATAGTTGACGTGTACCTATGATGAAAATTACAGGCCTCTCTCATCTTTTTAAGTGGGAGAACTTGCACAATTGGTGGCTGACTAAATACTTTTTTCCCCCACTGTACATGTGATTGCTAAAATATACTTAAGTATTAAAAATATAAATCATTTCAAATTCCTTATGTTTTTGATAGCCAGGGGCACACTCCAACACTCATACATAATTGACAAATAAAGCATTTGTGTTTAGTGAGTCCACCAGTGTGTGAAATTGACAATTTTTCTGTCCTGCTAAGCATTCAAAATGTAACGAGTACTTTTGGGTATCAGGGTAAATGTATGGAGTATTGTTTTAGGAATGTAGTGAAGTAAAAGTAAAAGTTGTTCAAAATATAAATAGTAAAGCACAGATATCCCCCCCAAAATGACTTAAGTAGTACTTTAAAGTATTTTTACTTAAGTACTTTACACCACTGTGTACCGTCACCCAACTTTTTTCACTTGGCCATGTGGGCAGTGCTGTTGGTGTTATTTATCACAATGGGCCCCATTCAATTGGATGAGTTGACGTCCTACATGCTCCATAGATAGAATGAAGCTAGGAATGTTAGCTAGGGCTAATAATATCAAACCTGACCATTTGATCCCAATCAATCGCTGATGGGTGGTTTTTATCACTGTTTTGAAACAGAGGCGAGGAGAGACACAAAACCCTTTGACCCCCACCCACTTTATGGACTCACCATACAAAACAACATCACACCTGAGAGCGTCCAGGGCAAACCTGTTGCAGCTTGACCTCAAGAAGCTAAAAGCCATGGAAGAGGTCTACAGGCCGATTAAAATGTTTGCCACAGAATCCCTACGCAAAAATGACACCAAGGCACCATTACAAAGGCACAAACTGTTACAGTGCAATGGGTTCATATGAGTTCCTGTAAAGTCAAACGGTGACCTAGTTTAAAAACTTCATTTTCACCTAGTTTCATGGTAATTCTCCGGTATTTAACAAGTACACATAGTGACTCTGTGTATAGACACACATTACGCTGTGGCAGTTGAAAGAATGCAATTGTGACTCTTAAAATAGTTACACAGTAAATGGAATGACCACCAATGCATGAAACGTTAAACTAATTATTTAAGGTAAAAGTAAACCATTGACATTAAACACAACGGTGGATGTCAAAACACTAGAGTAGCCTATAACCACTGGAGGGGGTGGAATTGTCCACAAAGATGGGTGTTGCCTGTTCTCAAAGTTAGAATCCACAAGTGCCTGTTGTCCAAGGTAGAATCCACAAGGAACGCAGTGTTCTGGCTGGATTGGTATTCTTAGTAACATAACATGCACCACCCACTGCTTCCTTCCGGTCTACTATGAGTTGGGATTCTTGGGAACATGTTACACCCCTACTGTAGGGAATATTTGTCTCTGGACTGCACTGTTGTCCTCTCACAGAGTTTGGGAAAACAGGCCCTATCTGGAATAGCCCACTGTGCCCTCACATCTGAGGTTACTGCCCTCCCTGAGACTACATGTTCTGAGAAAAGGGACAGTAAAAATGTCTCTCTTGTGCAAATACGTTTTAAAAAGTCAACTTATACTGAACAAAAATATAAACGCAACATGTAAAGGGTTGGTCCCATGCTGAAATAAAAGACCCCAGAAATTTTCCATATGCACAAAAAGCGTAATTCTCTAAAATGTTTTGCACAAATTTGTTTACATCCCTATAATCCCTGTCAGTGAGCATTCCTCCTTTGCCAAGATAATCCATCCACCTGACAGGTGTGGCATATAAAATGATTCAACAGCATGATCATTACACAGGTTAACCTTTTGCTGGGGACAATAAAAGGCCACTCTAAAATGTGCAGTTTTCTCACACAACACAATGCCACAGATGTCTCAAGTTTTTGGGGGAGTGTGCCATTGGCATGCTGACTGAAGGAATGTCCACCAGAGCTGTTGCCAGATAATTGAAGTCCCCTGCAATGTCGTTTTAAAGACTTTGGCAGTACGTCCAACCGGCCTCACAACCGCAAATCATGTGTAACAACGCCAGCCCAGGATCTCCACATGGCTTCTTCACCTGCGGGATCGTCTGAGATCCTGTGTTGAAACTGTGGGTTTGCACAACCGAAGAATTTCTGCACACACTGTCAGAAACCGTCTCAGGGAAGCTAATATGCGTGCTAGTCGTCCTCACCAGGGTCTTGACCTGACTGCAGTTCGGCGTCATAACCGACTTCAGTGGGCAAATGCTCACCTTCGATGGCCACTGGCACACTGGAGATGTATGCTCTTCATGGATGAATCCTGGTTTCAACTGTACAGGGCAGATGGCAGACAACGTGTATGGCATCGTGTGGGCGAGCGGTTTGCTGATGTCAACGTTGTGAACAGAGTTCCCCATGGTGGTGGTGGGGTTTTGGTATGGGCCGGCATAAGCTACGCACAACGAACACAGTTGCATTTTATCGATGGCAATTTCAATGCACAGAGATACCGTGACGAGATCCTGAGGCCCATTGTCATGCCATTCATCCGCCACCATTACCTTTTGATCTGTACACAATTCCTGGAAGCTGAAAATGTCCCAGTTCTTCCATGGCCTGCATACTCGCCAGACATGCCACCCATTGAACATGTTTAGGATACTCTGGATCGACGTGTACGACAGCGTGTTCCAGTTCCCGCCAATATCCAGAAACTTCGCACAGCCATTGAAGAAGAGTGGATAAACATTCCACAGGCCACAATCAGCAGCATGATCAACTCTATGCGAAGGAGATGTGTCGAGCTGCATGAAGCAAATGGTGGTCACACCAGATACTGACTGGTTTTCTGATCCACGCCTCAACCTTTTCTTTAAGGTATCTGTGACCAACAGATGCATGTCTGTATTCCCAGTCATGTGAAATCCATAGATTAGGTCCTAATGCATTTATTTCAATTTACTGATTTCCATTTATGAACTGCAACTCAGTAAATCCTTTGAAATTGTTGCATGTTGCATTTATATTTTTATTCAGTGTAAAATTCATTTGGCCTAAATGTTGGTAAATGCGGAACAACAAGTTATTCTGTTAAAGGCAAGGTAGTCCAATGCAAGATTAACAGTTCAACTGACACAGACAATGAATGTGCTTTACATTTGAGGACATGACACAGTGTACCATGTGGATGAGATGTGATCTCAGCCCCATGGTCATCCAACTCTGGTTGTGTGGGACTGGGTTCAGAGTTCACACTGAGGTGGCATGTATTACAGCACTACGGGCACTGGGCAAACTCCCTCTTGAATTCCCAAGGCTATGCCCCTGCACTACATCTCATGTCAAATTAAACCAAAGTACAAGTGCACCATTTGATTCAGAAGCAGGGGCGGTGTGTTCATTAGGGCGATATGGGCGACGCACTGCCAAACGGGAAAAGGAAGGGATTTTTTTTCTAATCAATTATATCACGGCAACAGTAGTTTTTAGTGTTCTAATCTAGACGTCTGATCTGCCACTAAATGTCCAATCAGGCTAAAGTCGTGCTTCAAATGGCCCCGCCCGTTTTGGGGCGATTTCAGTCAGGTTGAAAATCGCCCCAGAAGTCTCTCAGACTCTCATGTAAAATCTTTTTTTTTTCAAATATCAGAGCTTTCAATACAATCTCTATGGGTTCCGGGAGGGCTTGCACTTACGCGCTTTCGTCATACGTAACATAACCATGAACATAACTAAGAAAAGAGCGGGTAGCAGCGTCAATCAATTCACGTACTACTGTCAAGATGGCTATCGTTCAGTGCAACTCGATTGTCTCTTTGAAAGAAGTTCATTTTTGTCGGCGAACAAATCAAGATAAATTGGCAACGAAACAATTAGGACCTCCCAGACCAAATTTAATAATTCAACAGTTTTCTACTAAAGGGGGAAAGTCCTACACCCGAGGATTTTCCAAAAATTGGTACGAACGAAAAACCTGGCTAGCAGGCTGCGATGTAGCTAATGCAGTCTTCTGCTACCCCTGCTTACTCTTTCACCCTGAAGGCGGCACGGCAGACAGCACCGCTTGGACAGCGACTGGTGTAACGGACATGCACCATCTTTCAGAAAAGATTAAGAAACATGAGCTGTCAAAGACCCACATGGATAGCTGTTTGAGATTGTCTGCTTTGGGGAGAGTGAACATTGCCACTCAACTGGATGAGGGATACAGGCTAGCTGTCCGCCGCCACAACGATGAGGTTAGCAAGAACCACCACATCCTCAGCCGGCTAATCCAGTGTGTGAAGTTTTGCGGAGTGTTTGAGTTAGCTTTGCGAGGCAAAGATGAAACTGAGGGCTCCACCAACCCTGGTATTTTTCTTGGACTTGTCAACTTTGTGGCACAATTAGATGAGGTGTTTGATGACCATCTTAAAAATGCTGAAGTTTTCAAGGGCACATCAAAGACCATTCAAAACGAGCTACTGGAGTGTATGCTAGCGGTCATGAGGGAACATATTGTGGAGGAGGTGAAGTCGGCGAACTTCGTAGCTATCCAAGCTGACGAGACCACGGATGTTTCTACACAGACACAGCTGGTGCTTGTGCTGAGGTACATAGATAGCAAGAATATTTTATTTTTTTCCTGGGGCTTTTCACAAAATCATGCCCCACGTCGACATTCTGTACCAGAAGCTACAGAAGAAGGACATCGATGCGGTCTTCATCAAACGTGCCCTCGACAGCTTCACAAGCAGTGTGCAGGCCATAAGGTAAGATTAAACAATATCATTCAATCTTTCTCAAAGCAGAGCTTTATTTGAAAATGTATGCATGAAAGGAGACATCATCATATTTACAAATCTATACAATTGGCCAGAATATGGTTGTTCATTTTTACAAAGCCATACAGATAGCTGTGTTTACCTTTTCTAGAAATTATTTTCAAATTCTGTTTTCAGGCAAAATGTCTATCACTGTTCATTTTCACAAATCTATACAAGAGGGCAGAATATGGAAGTCTATAAAAATGTCTTATTACCAATAACTTGCATCAATGTTTTCAGTAGCCTCTATCAAAAGCTCCTGCTTGCTTGTTGTGAATTATGCTCAAGTGCACATATTTCCAATTCAACCATGAGGCCTTTTTGAAGCAAGTAATGTGTATATCAGTATTGACTTATATGCTGCCCCTGTCTTCATGTTGTTGCTGGACATATCTTTTTTTAAATGTGTGTAGGTCACCTAAATCATCAGAAAAATTGCCCCCCCCTGAGAATTTTTTCAGGAGCCGCCACTGTTCAGAAGTAAATGGACTGCGTAGAAGAGTAGAGTCTCTCCATTCTCTCTGTCACAGATAAACTTCTGTGTCAGCTGACTTCTGGGAAACTGTTGCTTTTTTTAGTATGGGGGCGGGACTCAGTTGGCTGTTGCTAAGGGGAAGTGGAGAAACTTTCAGCCAATCTTCAACTTTGCTTTATTGAAAACTGCAGTTAAAGTCAGCCCTCTTGTAGAAGTTACATAAACTTGCAAATCGCCTAAATCTCAATCTTGTTGTTGAGAAAAAAGCTTTTTTTGTGAGAGAAGCTTTAGTGAATTAAAGATAGTGAACTGATTTAAACAAATTTAGCTTTTAGCCTGTTGTGGTTATAGTCTGAGACATTTTCTTTTCTTGCAACATCAAAACTCCATGGTTTCCTCATACTCAATGATCAAACCTTTCCTTGATGTTAAAGGTAGGCCTGAATGGGGAGGGTAAAACCTCCACATTCCAGAAAGAGATAATGAAGCCTACAAACTACTTAAAGCATGTAAAATACAAAGTATTTGATTAACATAAAAACAAACATGTTTACAACATGCTCTAAACTTGTACAACTTTACAGGCGACAAACCTCTGCTGTGCAGTGTTGACTTTATGTACAGGCAGGAAATGGCGACAGAGAACAAAGGTCAAATCTGGGACACCTTATCTAGTGCACTACCTATTTTTCTTTCCTCCGGTAAAGTCTTCTTTAACAAATGCCCTCAAAAGTCACATGTATAAAATGCTTCCCTTGCAACCACTGGGTGAAGAGAAGAACACCACAGATATGCTAGCAGTGCACTCCTGCGCTACAGGTATTTGATTATGTGTTGGTGGTTGGCTAGTTTCACGGGTGTGACCAGGCAGAGTTGAGGCATGATTAAGATAAACAAAGTTATTATTACACAAAGAATGTACGTGTGTTAACAGAGTTTTCCAGTCTGGTCCTATTTTGTGCATATGAATAGATGCACATAGGGTTTTATATGGCACACGTTTATTTCAAAAAATGTTATGCCTGTATGATCAAACATTCTAAATAATCATAAAGACTATAGGTCACAGTGTATGCACTAAATTGGCAGGTATGACACAAAATGGCACCTGACTGAGCACTTCAGTTACAAGGGAAGTGTTTATATAGCCGATTCACTCATATACAAGTACATATTGCTCGAAGACAGTGGGCACGTAGATCTCGGGGAACCGGTCTACACTGAAGACAATGAGCAGACTGGTCTTCCCACATGCTCCATCTCCCACTATGAGCAGCTTCTTCTCAAATGCTGCCATGACTGGCCAATAGGTAGCTAGATGGTTGTTTCCACATAATGTCTCGGCTTCACGCTTGACTTGCATGCTAGTTAGTTAATGTTAGGGCTAGCTCCCAACAGTGTTTGAGGGGGCGGACTGCGTTAGTCTGCGAAGTCTTCCTGACCTTAGAGTCTGGAAAGTCTATGTCTTTCTCACTCAAACACCCACATGGCCCCAAGCACCGCCCCCTTCCAATACAACTGTTGGATTTTCTAATCCAAAACAACTTTAGGACTCTTGGCCAAGCTTCCTGCCATCCAGGACCTCTATACCAGGCGGTGTCAGAGGAAGGCCCTCAAAATTGTCAAAGACTCCAGCCACCCTAGTCATAGACTGTTCTCTCTGCTACCGCACGGCAAGCGGTACCGGAGTGCCAAGTCTAGGTCCAAAAGACTTCTCAACAGCTTCTACCCCCAAGCCATAAGACTCCTGAACAGCTAATCATGGCTACCCGGACTATTTGCACTGCCCCCCCCACCCCACCCTTTTTACGCTGCTGCTACTCTGTTAATTATTTATGCATAGTCACTTTAACTCTACCCACATGTACATATTACCTCATCTACCTCAACTAGCCGGTGCCCCCGCATATTGACTCTGCAACGGTACCCCCCTGTATATATAGCCTCCCTACTGTCACTTTATTTTACTTCTGCTCTTTTTTCTCTCGACACTTTTTCTGTTGTTGTTTTATTTTTACTTTTTTTGTAAAAAATAAATGCACTGTTGGTTAAGGGCTGTAAGTAAGCATTTCACTGTAATGTCTGCACCTGTTGTATTCGGCGCATGTGACCAATAAAATTTGATTTGATTTGATTTGTCCAGACCAGTGTGTCACAGCTCTCCCTAGATGTCTACCACTTCAGTCGCATCAGGCAGGCTAGGAATGTGTAGGGCGGGTCACCTGAACACTGAAGTATGTGTGACGTGAAGCCAATCTGGTACAAGTTACACTGAAACTTCCTTGCCCAATCTTAACAATGAGCCTGGTGACAGTGGGTAGACTTTCATGGGAACTTGGGCCCGGCTCCACGAGGGGGCAAAAGGGGACTTAGCCCCTTCAGTTGAAACTTGTGCCCCCCTCAGTTTTAGTTTTATGTCCCTATATAAAAATAGCAGAAAAGTTCAAATGATTAATTGTCAGGTTGGTGCAAAATCTGTATCTCTGCTGCGTTGTGTCAGCACAATGGACAGAGCGCACCGCGGTGTGTGCAGGGGGGCCATGGAAAGCCACAGGGGTGGTTAGGTATGACTCCTTTTGGTTTCCATAAAAAGCGGGAAAAACGCTTCTCATCTGTGGTTGGCTGTGAATAATGTGATGCGCCTCCGCCTGTAATATTTTATTTTGATTTATAAGGGCGGGGTCAAGTTTACCGTTGAAGCTGCTTCACTCATCTCTGCCTCACGCCCCACCACCACATAGTTTAGTTAGCTTCTAAGCTAGCTATGAAAAGTGTTTGTGTTATTAGCCTTAGCCTATTTAGCTAGCACTAACCAGCTAATCTGCCACTGCCATGATGGATATTATAAATTGGCTTTGCCAAAGTACCAAAACAAAGCCAAAGGGAAAAGGAGAGCAATGAGCAGCATCAAACCAGAGGCCGCCGCCAAGCCCAGCAGCGAGGATGCTACCGAGCTCCAGCTAACTCCACGTGCAGAGCCTACCCACCCTTCCACATGCTCCGCCAGGATACTGACTCCACAACCCCATCCATCTCTGATTGTTCCTGACAATCTTGGAACAGAGGAGCCAGCCCAGGTTAGTGTACACTCTTAGAAAAAAAGGTGCTATCTAGAACATAAAATGGTTCTTCTGCTGTCCCCATAGGAGAACCCTTTGAAGAACCCGTTTTGGTTCCAGGTAGAACCCTTTTGGTTCCATATAAAACCCTTTCCACCGAGGGTTCTACATGAAACCCAAAAGGGTTCTACCTGGAACCAAAAAGGTTTAACCTAAGGGGACTGCCGAAGAACCCTTTTGGAACCCTTCTTTCCCGAAGAGTGTAGAATCCTACCCTAGTCGCAGGTTTTCTGTCCAAAAACATTAATTTAATAGCAACTGGTTCATAGGAAGAGGGTGGCTGGAATACTCGGTTACTGCAGAATTTAATATAATTCCAATGCAAGAACCCAAATGACACCACTGGGTATAGCTACATATCGGTATGTTTCATCATAGAAATAAACTCAACCCCGTCTTTCAAAGATAATTAGTAAAAATCAAAATAACTTCACAGATCTTCATTGTAAAGGGTTTAAACACTGTTTCCCATGCTTGTTCAATGAACCATAAACAGTTAATGAACATTCACCTGTGGAACGGTCGCTAAGACACTAACAGCTTACAGACGGTATGCAATTAAGGTCACAGTTATGAAAACTTAGGACATTAAAGAGGCCTTTTTACTGACTCTGAAAAAAACAAAAGAAAGATGCCCAGGGTCCCTGATCATCTTCGTGAACGTGCCTTAGGCATGCTGTAAGGAGGCATGAGGACTGCAGATGTGGCCAGGGCAATAAATTGCAATGTCCGTAATGTGAGACGCCTAAGACAGCGCTACAGGGAGACAGGACGGACAGCTGATCGTCCTCGCAGTGGCAGACCACATGTAACAACACCTGCACAGGATCGGTACATCCGAACATCACACCTGCGGGACAGGTACAGGATGGCAAAAACAACTGCCCGAGTTACACCAGGAACGCACAATCCCTCCATCAGTGCTCAGACTGTCCGCAATAGGCTGAGAGAGGCTGGACTGAGGGCTTGTAGGCCTGTTGTAAGGCAGGTCCTCACCAGACATCACCGGCAACAACGTCGCCTATGGGCACAAAGCCACCATCGCTGGACCAGACAGGACTGGCAAAAAGTGCTCTTCCCTGACGAGTCGTGGTTTTGTCTCACCAGGGGTGATGGTCGGATTCGCATTTATCGTCGAAGGAATGAGCGTTACACCAAGGCCTGTACTCTGGAGCGGGATCGATTTGGAGGTGGAGGGTCCATCATGGTCTGGGGCGGTGTGTCACAGCATCATCAGACTGAGCTTGTTGTCATAGCAGGAAATCTCAACACTGTGCATTACAGGGAAGACATCCTCCTCCCTCATGTGGTACCCTTCCTGCAGGCTCATCCTGACATGACCCTCCAGCATGACAATGCCACCAGCCATACTGCTCGTTCTGTGCGCGCTTTCCTGCAAGACAGGAATGGCAATGTTCTGCCATGGTAAGCGACGAGCCCGGATCTCAATCCCATTGAGCACGTCTGCGACCTGTTGGATCGGAGGGTGAGGGCTACGGCCATTCCCCCCAGAAATGTCCAGGATCTTGCAGGTGCCTTGGTGGAAGAGTGGGGTTCTCACAGCAAGAACTGGCAAATCTGGTGCAGTCCATGAGGTGGAGCTGCACTGCAGTACTTAATGCAGCTGGTGGCCACACCAGATACTGACTGTTACTTTTGTTCAGGGACACATTATTCAATTTCTGTTAGTCACATGTCTGTGGAACCTTTTCAGTTTATGTCTCAGTTGTTGAATCTTGTTATGTTCATAAAAATATTTACACGTTACGTTTCCTGAAAATAAACAGTTGACAGTGAGAGGACGTTTCTTTTTTTGCTGAGTTTAAATACATTCTATTATGGTTTTCTTCGTAGATTATTGGTTTTTGTGGTTGTAAATGGAACTGTACATATTGGAAATGTGTTTACGGTAGGCTGGCATTGCTTAATTACTTATGTGGGTTGAGTGTATTGTGCCATATCACAACTTGTTGCTGTACTCATGAGAGGCATGATTTTCAATGTCTGAAGCGGGCCTATAGGCCTATTTGTTTGGCAAGAAAGCTGTGCATGGCTGCATTTCACTGTACTAGGCTGTAGGCTATATTATGGATCTCCATCCACCTTTTGTTTACTGCGTTTCTTTACCGTTAATACTAGCCTAAATATAGATTGTGCCATGCGATTACCGATCTGATATTTTGTTTACTAGGCCTACTTGGTACCGCTGTTTTGTTCTGTTCGCATTCATTAGATTGCATTCACAGTTGTGTCGGTATTCTAAGCCGAACTGCTATTCAGTATTTTTATTTGCATGCATGAAAAACTAGGCTACTACTTTCAGCATTTAGTTTGTATTATTTTGGCAAGACAGCTGTGTGTACTGCTGCATTCACATAGGTTGTTTGTAATGGGGGAATTACCCTATCAATATTGTAGCCTATATTCATTACCAAAACGGCCTTGCTTTAGTGTGTAGGGCGCTGTCCATTGTGCTGATACAACGTAGCGGAGATAGGCTACAGATTTCACGCCAACTTGTCACTTCAAAAGCACTCAATGGTCTAGGAGTCTTGGCGTTTGAACTTTGTTTATTGTGGCATATCGTGATATAAGCAGAATTCAATATAATTCCAAATGCAAGAAACCCCCAAAATCACAGATTTCAACTGCCTTCTTAAGACTTCCGCAGGTGTCGGCCTAACTCGGCTAGGTGAACTGAACGAGTGTGCTCGCATACTCCCTTAAAAAACCTTCGCTAGAAAAACGAGAAATGTGGCAATACTGTTTGTCAATCTTGAGACGTCATAGCCTGTTTACACTGTCAGAATTTATCTAAGAAATCTGTCATTTATTTTGACGTTTTTGCAGAAGAGATCTACATCTAACTGTTTGGTGCAGTATTTGTTACGTTTTTTTATTTTTTATTGCATGAAAACGAGTCGTCTATCATTGAATGACAAGCACGTAATTGAAGAATCCCTACTGTTGACCAATGACCGACAAAGGGGCGATTTGATTTCGGCTACCAAAATTTGGCTTGCCTCGAGAAAAATTTTGCACAAACAGCCGAAAAAACCCTTGCCGAAGATCAAAACAAACAAAAGCGTCATAATATATGCACAAACTGTTCCGGATGGGAAGCATGCGGACGCCTTTAGTCACATTATCCTGGTGCCGGGTCTGTGGGAACTACTCTTTACCTTAGAAAAAATCCAGTGTGAAATAACAGTTTAGTTTCGGTGTCATATGTGATTTGAGCATACTATCCATCAATGTTTATTGTGTAAAATGTGGTTGCCTCAGCTCAGATCCAAATTTCCCCTATGTAGCTAGTGCTTGGCAAGGCCCACATGAACTAGCCCTGTGGTGATGGTAACCACGGTGGCAGCCATCGTCATTAGCAGGAGGATTAGTTTAGGTCTGACGTGTGCATTAGTCACCATGGAGAGGGCCTACGATTCCTCATAAGACCTCTATGGGTGTGTGTTTGTGCTGTAACCAGAGACGACAGAGATCTGAACAAACAGACCTACCACACACACAGAGGGATCATTAATGACTAAGAGCAACATAACCCTTTGAAAGGATTCCCTTAATTGAGGCCTGATATAGCTGCAGCCCTTCCCCAAAACAACCATGTTCCCATGAAATTAAAGTACATAGTATGTTTACTCTAGCATATTGTTGTTTCCATACCACCTTTCATTACCAAAGAAACCCTCTTTATCCGAAGTACAGCATGCCCTGACACAGGTAATGTGAATTTGTTCCAAGATTAGCCTAGGTGAGACTAGTGAGTCTTCTCCAGTGATGTTATGTAATTTCCTTATTGACAACCCCATAAGTTACACATATTACATTTGAAGAATTGTTCTTATGAGACTGAGTGCAAACACAAGAGTAAACGTATTTCCCCTCGACTTGCATCACTACCCTCTGTGATATCTCCAACTTCCCTCGGCCCAGCAGACGTCAAACAATACCTGCTCTGTGGCTGATTTCCATAGCTGTCTAAAAGCATGCCTGAATAGATTGTACATTGCTGACCTGTTTCCTTCCGCCATTAGCCCCACCCCCCACTCCAGAGTTCTCCTCCTTAAGCTTCAGGGGAAAATCTACAATAACCAGTCTGGTTCTGACCTTTCTATACATCAGTGACGAACACATATGCAAAGAAAGATCAGTGGTATTTCCGGGCTGTCACTCAGTCATTTTAGTTTGCAAATCACTAAATACATTTACACTGGATGCATTATACCTGTGGCACTCTGAGATAAAATACTGCTTTGGAATCAAGACATGATTAAATATGCAGAAGCAATTCTCAAGTTGGTAAATTAGTGAGAGCAACAAAGGATGTGGTTCATATTTGCTTCAACTGTTGCAACGCTATGATTGTGGCGCAGACAGATGTCAGATGCAATTTATGTGGAAACATCTCTAAACCTAAAGGGTGAAGCTCACTGAAGTTATGCAACATTGTAAAAGATCTTTGGACTGCTATTAACTTATTTTATTGGCAACTCAGAGGTTGAGTCACCCAAGTGGTTCAGGTGATCTTAGTTTAATAATGGTTATGTTTCTGACAACTGAGGCTGCAGATGAAGTGATACTGTGGTAGACTTCTGCCTATGACACACATATGCATGGTTAACACAGAAGCGCAATTTCTAGGAAATAACCTCACAGTGCATGTCCGGGGGGAGTGGAGTGAATAAGCATGTTTGTGTGTGTAGGTAGATGACTATGTACAACACAGGAATTAATTTGTGTATGGGGTTACCTTCCAGCACCAGAAACTAGCACAGAGCAGATGTCACTGCTATCTTTTCACAAAATATCCCCCACCCCTTCGAAAAGTAGTCCCAAAGTTCACAGCAGGTTAACAGTTGAACTTCTGCTTTGAGACAATTGCAGCCAAAAAGTGAATAAAGTCACATCCTTTATTCATTGCAGTCACAAAAGTTGCATGATTTTATCCTTTAATTTAAGGAATTTGCCAGCAAGATGCATCAGGAGGGTTAGTGCTAGTTTATTAGGTGGAACTGCTGTACATGTTTACTGTCCAGACGATCTTGCCTCTATTGAACCAACGCCAGAGACCATTTGCAATCTTTAAGCTCATATTTAAAACTCATACCTGCGAGCACATTTCATTTACATGGATATAATTTGGAAATTAAATGCTTCAAATACAATCAGCATAGTCTTGAGAATGGAATTTTGAACTGACTTTCAAACACGTCCTCCCTTCCCCCTCCCAGTAAAGCCTAGTGCAACAGCCACAATATTTCCTTAACCAGGAAGTCACATTGCAGCCACGCAAATAGTTTGCCAGGCATGACTGGCAAATCTACCCCAAGGAACATGGACTTATGAATGGGATGTAGGCGAGATAGGGGGTTTATGACATGCGTGACAAGCATGTAAGGCAATTAATTGCATGTAAAATACAGTCTTTCCTGCTGTAAGCGCTTTACATTTTCAATGCCCATAGCCTGGGTTTACCTTCTTAGTTTAATTCTAAGGCCCTCATTGGTCAGTTCAATGCAGGTTCTGCCTTTCTTACACCAATCCCTGTATGTACATGTATGACTAATATCACAAGGAACAGAAACACAAGTCATTTGAGCCAACTTTATGGTCAGAGGCGGAACTTTGCCATTGTGAATTATAGCTATTAGCTAGTGCTTTTCCATCTTGATTACTTAAAATGAGTGAGTTGAACATTTGCAGATTAATTAACTATATTTCTGTACGAGTCTAAATTCAACTATACATTTATTACAAAAATAAAATGTCTGTACTTTGTACATTAAATAAAAGCGCCATTTAACAAGTCCATTAGATACCGTTCCGACAACTACCAAATATCCTCATATGGCCCCTCAAACAAAAAAGGCACCAAAACATTGATGCGGAAAAAAGCAAACTTGAGCTTGACACCAAAGCACTGTCCCAATTCAGTCGGTCACAGACTGACCCTCTTCTTTGACCAAACAGGACATCATTGGGTAGTCATTCCAACCATGGTGATATTAAGGATTTCTGAGAACTTGCGGGAATAGTCCATTTTCTTCGTTGAAAAAAAGTAACAGGTAAGTCTTTTATAGTTCAATTCACCTGATCAACATGGCGAGTGTTGCCCCAATCCCAGCAACTCCAGCAAAGGCTATGAGGGTGTTCCTTACTGAGGACTCTGGATCTTGCACATGAAAGAACTCTACAAATCCATTCTGAGAAAGAGACCAAAGGCAGAGTTAGGTTTATGATTAGCTACTGAACAAGTTTAGATTGTCTCACATCTGCAAATGACTAATGGGCCACATAGATGACTCACCCATGCATTGTTTTTGACCAGCCAGTCCCTTTGGTCAGAGAGGAGGTATGTGGCGATCTCTTGGCCCACCAACTCAACGCAGTGTCCCCTGCCCCTCTCCTTCAGGTGATGGCTCACCACCGCTCCAAATGCCACTAGGCTTGCGATGCGACCCCAGTTCGTGATCCCATCACTGAACAGGGTCTTGGCCACAGACTTGATGACGCTCATGTCATCGTTACGATCATCCAAGTCAAGTTTGTCGATCATACCTAAAACATTTAATAAAAAGGTCTGAGTAAAACGAACTAACCATATTCCTGATAATATTGCTCTGTTATTAACCAAGTTAGCGCATGATGAGCTCAATACCATCTTTAAACAGAAAATTAGGATATACAGACACTTAGCTAGTTAGTGCCAGTGATTTGGATACATCAATACCATCTACGTACCATTGTATGCGTATCGGTGCTTCGCTATTACATCCTCCACCACTCGCTTCATCGTCGTAAGAGTTTTGCTTTGCTTCCAACGAGACGGAGACAGTCCTGTGTAGTCCCCCAATACGTTCTCAATGAGTTGTCTGGTATCATGTTCCAATACTTCATCGCCCGATGGACAATTCGATATTTCAGGCCCACACTCTGAAGCCATCTGAGGAGTGCACGGCAAAGAGTCGTCAGAGTCGTCATTGTTGCTTCGGTCTGACAAATGATTATCTAGGACGTTGCTTTTCACGACATTCACTCCTAACTTCGTGGGTCGTGGTGGAGTATCGCCAGTCCCATTTCCCAAGTCAGTATCTACTTTAGACTTCGGTGACGCCCCAGCACATACGGCCCCATTCGCGCCGAAATAGTACAAAGGGCTAGCACCAGCAGGGTACGAAGATCCTCCGACGACTCCATTTTGAATATTCAACATCGTAGTTGTGGCTCGTGTAAACGACTTCGACAGATTCATATTGACTTAACGTTTAGATAAAGAAACAAGCGTTTGAAAAATAAAAAAAATAAAAAGGTACTTCTAGCTGTTACTTTTTACGAAAAGCTAGCGCTTAGCTACTTCGTTGCTCAAATATCCCCCATCGTTGACTGCTAACTACAACAGTGAGCCTGAAGCGGAAATGACCAACCTTTTGTCGGCTAGTTTTTTAAAAGAGGGAGGGATTATGATGACTTCCGACTCTGCCTCCCCCATTGAATTAACTTTACAAATCTATCTGGGATGTTTTTCCAATAACATTCAGATAAATACCTCCACGAAGAGAGGATATAAAAATGCATTTTCTCTGCATTGAGCGGTACAGATAAATAAAACAAATTTCGTTTGCTGGCTGAGGACAGTGTGTGCACTTTGCTATAGCCCTTCAGAGACCATTGATAAATAACGAATGCGGAGATCTGCTGTCCCCTGGTGGCAAATGACGGGTTGTGATCATGGACTTCGTATGTCATTTATCAACATATAAAGTGGAGGTATCCTGCCCTGTGTGGTTGAAAAGATTACTGTAGCTAGAGACAGTTGGTTATTGGCTTCTGATGTAAACTTCAGCAGGACTGGTGATCAAATCAATAATGCACGTGAGAAGATAATTGAAAAGAGCAAAAAGTAATTAATATTCATGTAAAAGTTTATTTCAAATAGTGACAAATTCGCTCCACTACTTCCACACAATTGAAACAATTAGTACTCATGTACTTTCTAATTTCTTAAAATCAATATTTTGTTTTGTCTCCTGTTCCACAATCAGCATATCCTTATGTAAACCCCCCAGTTATTGGGAGCAAGGGTGCTCCAGATATCCCTGCAGTTATCTTGGGCCAGGATAAACTTTTGTTGTAGTTATGCAGTGAGTAAGAGAACACTAAAACATCTTTAATGTATGCAAAACAAAAACAGGTTAGGTAAGCAGCACAAGGTACTTTAGAGCACACAGTCATTTTAAATTTGCTTACATTCTGGCATATACTTATCATGGTTGAACAGGACACTTGGTATTTTAACATACCTTGCTCATTGCATTGCTCCATACAAAGCTAGACAGTGCACAAAAACATAGCAATCAATAATTCCTCTCCTGTTGTTTCAACAACCTTCATTTCAGCATATCCAGTTATATTAT
This sequence comes from Coregonus clupeaformis, assembly GCF_020615455.1. Classification (NCBI taxonomy): domain Eukaryota; kingdom Metazoa; phylum Chordata; class Actinopteri; order Salmoniformes; family Salmonidae; genus Coregonus; species Coregonus clupeaformis. The sequence continues at coordinate 149,079 of NW_025534517.1, read as the reverse complement.
TTGACACTTTAATAAGCCTGGAATGGCAGGCTACAATTATTTAGGATTCTGCACAGTCTTTCTGTTCAAAGTCAAGTAACAAGTTGGGGTCAATCCCATTTAAACTCCAGCTGGCCAGTTCCCAAAATGGATTGCATTGATCATGGGTAGAATTTCAATTAATATCCTAATTGAAATGGAATTAGACCCCCAACCCTGGAGTGGTTAGTCAGTCTCCCATTGGCAGACATTATTCATGGTAGGCTTGGGTCCGATTGTTTGAATCCTAGGACAGACGTTCTTTATGGGGTAATATGTTAGTTTAAGATTAGTCATCAACTGAATCAGCAGCATTTACACATATTCATATTATACAGATTAATTTGTCTCTGTATTTAAAAAAAAATGGTTAAAGCAGAAGTAGTGTATTCACTGACAGGAGAAAGGAACCACTGAATCAGAGAACTACAAGTAGTGAAATCAATAATAAAAATAAAGAATCCTCACCCTCAAAAGTCTATTTACACCGGCTGGGACAGAGAAAAGCAGCACATTCATACTAACCCAGACAACCACACTCAATGCCAATTATCTTCTTCCCTGCAATTTGACACAGGGCAGTGTCTAATAATCCCAAGATGGGAGTGCTCAAGTGTGTATTTTAGCATTTGTGTGGAGTGTGTGATACATTGAGATAGGACAACTAATTCAGTGATAACATAGCCTACAACCTCTGACCTTTAAACCAGGGTGCATGCATTTCACTTTTGTATGATTTATCTAACACACCTCTGACCATAATTATTTTGCAAGTTGAACCATCCCAACAGGTGTGAGCAGGGTCAACTAAATACACACTCACACTTTACCCCCTCTCCTCATGTCATCAAATCCCTTCCCTTTGCCATGTGTCAAGTGAGCATATCTTTAAAGCACACTGTGTGTCCCAGTTAGGTCTGTGTGAGCCAGGGTCCAGTCAGGGCCAGTTTATCAGGTGGCCGACTGTTTACCCCATTACTGACATCACAGATTTGTATATTTAGAATGTCAACACGTAAGGCTATATGCTTTAGCAGTACGCTGTGAGGCTCTTGCTACGTTGAATTTGAAGGAGAGCCTGAGGAGAGGTTTAGCAACTAATGTAATTGGGAACTAGGCTGTAATCTTCTGTTACTGGAAGAATTTCTCAACAGGAACTGCCATTAACAGTGAAAAGAGCCAGATTCTAGTAAATGGCTAATAAGTGACAATGAACAAACAATAACCCATTATAAAGACACAAATCATACCAAATGTCAAATTTCTCAACATAATACAGAAATATACATTGAATTTATCCCCAACAAATCTTTTAGGCTTTTTGATGTAATAGCCACAGTACTGAAATTTAGTATTAAACAGTTGCCTCTTTTCCCAGCCTTAAAATGATACATGGGTATTCAGTTTGCTGTGGCATTGCTTTCGCCATGGGCAGCCTACAGACAGAGTGTGTGGATTGTCAGGACATTGAGAGGGAAGGAAGGAAGGAGTGGACAGTGACCATGGACATTCCAGGGCTCCATTTGGTTGCTTGCTACTTCCTATCAGTCGTCTAACCCCTCCAGATTTGCACATTTTGTTACATGTTACGATCATGCAGCATATTCAGAAAAAGAAGAGCAACAGGGAGTCAAGAATTAAAGCGACATTAGCAGAAAATGTGTAGTTTCATATCCGTTCGGTCAGGTCAACGTGGACGACCTTGGATTTGTGTTTGACAAAACATGAGATAAAGGAAACCTCAAATCAGTTTTCACATTTCCCTCTGATTACCACTCCCTTCCTTTGGACACTTCACCATGGTTCCCTTCCCTCCCAGATTTGGTGTGCAAGCAAAATACGCAAACATTTACCCCCAGCTTTGACGAGAACACAACATCGAAAAATGTGGAGCGATCATGGTTCCTAACTCCCTCGTCAACAACATATTTGGGTGTCGTTCGGGATGCAAAAACATACTGTACATAATACAAAGTGCATTAAACTCAGCCTCCCCGATGGCACATCTACTTTATGTACCTCTGAACACCAAACCAAGACATAAGGGAGGCGGTAGAGCAGAGTGTGCAGAGGGCAGAGCTGTGTGGAGAGATGGTAGATAAGGTCCCAGCTCACCTCCCCTCCCCTCCCCACCCACCCACATACAAGCAATATGTACTGACTTTCACAGCTCTCCCCGATACGTTAAAGCCAAGTGGAGCCTGGAGATGACTAGGGAGGAACATCGTTGGGGGACAGGTGAGGGACGTTAGCTAGGGGCCTGGTGGATGGGTGGAGGCTAGGCTAGCCTGCTAGTTTGCTGGTCACCAAGGAGGACCTCCTCTGGGGCAGGTCCTGTGGCGTGGGAATGTGGTCCCCTGTGACGAGGTTCTTGTCGGGCCCCGCCACGGGCAGCTGTTTGTTCTTCATCTTGGCCTTGGCCATGTTGTAGTCGCCTGAGTCAAAGTACTTTTGCTAGGTGGGGGCAAGATAGAAGGAATTCAATTCAGGTTGTCTGGAGTAATTCTGCTAGTTCATGTCAATAGGTAGGTTTCCAAAGACCCTGGTTTATTCGAAAAAAGCAATGTCGCAAAAAGAATAATTGCGACGTGTCATGGAAACGGCAGATATAGGAGAAACGTTCTAAAGATCAACAACATTTTTATCCGTTCGACAGGATTTTTATTTTGTCTAACTTTCTTTATTGCGACATATGACAATGTTTTTGGAATAAATGATGATTGTATGTGGGGTACGTGATGTCACGAGTAACTATAAAGCTCCACACCACATTTAATTCTAAAATGTCTACTGCTTGCTAAATCCATTTTTTCAACTATAAAAATAATGTTTATTTGCAGGACAAGGATTGTCCTGACTTTCAAGAATGCCTGAATTGCTTCGCCTTGCTTTTCTGGTTGGCTGGCAAGTTTCAACATCCAATTATTTCAGATCTATAGGAGTGCAAGTTTCTCCATGGTTCGGACCGTGGCGATACGCTGGCATATGATAATTATTAGAATATGGCAAATATTAGTAAATTATTGCATTCTATACATGCTGGCTTTCGCTGGCTATACCCGAGACATGAAACAGATATGTGGGAGGGCATACAGGCTGTCACCAATTTATTAATGCGCAATTTGCCTAAATGGGTAATGGAAACACTTCAACCACTATATTGTTATGCGACACTGTAGGTTTCTGCAATTTTTTACATGTCATTTTTAGGTGTGAGGTCATTACGTCCAGCTGTTTTTATTAACACAAGTTAGTTAAATGGAAACGGCAATTGTCGCATCTATTTTCTTTGTGAACTTTCTAAATGTCGAAGAAAAAAAAATCACTGGACAAGTTCATGGAAACATAGCTACTGTCACAGACATGCCAATGCAATCTGAGATCCTCATAAATGCAGAACGTATTGAAATGTCTTAAAGAGGACTATTCGAAGCCTATGCGATTTCCTAGTCAAGTGGTCAACAAGGGTGTGTAGGCGTTTGTTCCAGCCTAGCACTAAACTAACATGCCGAATCAAAAGCATGTATTCTCTGTGGCTCTCCAGGAGAAGGGTTCCACTTACCCCTTTCTGTAGCCTCTTCATGAGGAAGTCAGAGCCTCCAGGCTTCTGGCCCAGGCCGGGGTACTTGGCCTTCAGCTTGACCTCTTCGCCCTTCACAAGGTTGGCATTCTTTTCCTGAGAGTCCTGTCCAGACAAAGAAAACATTTCGATGTGCCGTCATATGGGTGTTACTTGCTATGCGCAAGGAATTTTGCTAAAGAGGAGAAACATCAAAACAGTAGGCCTATGTAGCCTACGCTTATATATCCCTCATCATAATGTCAGCCATGATGCACAGAGAAGAAAAAGCATAGGCTTTTAAAATAGACATTCTCCATTTAACTGTCCAACGCCTTGTGATATGCAGTAATATAACCTGATGCCTAGTCATCTTACCCCTATAATTATCTACCTCTATTCTTCCAGAATCCCTGCACATTGTAAATATGGTCCTGGAACTGACTGACCCTGTATATAGTATTCTTACTTACTTTCTCGTGTTCTTCTTATTTCTATTTCTTGTGTGTTTTTGTTCTACCTTATATTATTTTTAGTATTACATTGTTATTGATTACGGCATTGTTGGATTTAGTGGTTGAAGAAAGGCATTTCACTGTACTTCTGACATTAAAACTAATAAGAAGGTTATAAGATGGTCTGATGATGACAAAACAACAAGATTAATGGGCTGGCATTGTGCTCTTCAGAAAGGATTGCATCTGAATCATATAGCCTAACCCTACTCATTTCAGCTGTGAAGTGGGCTAATGCCATGAAAATGACTTGAGGGAGTTGAAGCGTCTTCATAGTATGAGTCACACTCTGCATGCTCTCCTGCAACACTATCTCTCACGCCCTCATGGTTGCCTGTAATAAACAACTCACTCAGAAGACGAGTATTATGATCGAGTAAGAATTAAGTGTGACTAGAAAGCAGCTTCACATCTATTATTTCCCCCTCTCTCACACACTTTTCCTCAGCTGATGTGGACAAAACAGCCTTGTTACCCCATCACTGACATGTTATTGGTGCCATAAAAACAAACTGTTTTCCCCTCATAAAGCCGTTTGTCTGCAAATATATACAAGCCAAGGGTGGCGTTACTTTATGGTTATTGTAAAAATATGATACAGAAACAGGCCTTGAGTAATTGCTGACCAAAGTCTAGGTACACAGAGCTTGCAGAGTGGTTCTAGTGTTCACATGACACCTTCATGCTAAAGCTTTTTGTAAGGTGTAAGCCTATGGTTTACTGGAGTCAACTTCTGCACTAGACAAACTGGTTTACCCTTTTCTGCCAGTGTGGAGTCCATGGAACGAGGCCAGTGGAAAGTACGTTAACAGGACACACCCTGTTATTGTCCACAGTACAGGTAGACTCTGAGCAGAAGTCAGCAAAATAAGTATTCTCTATTGGGGCAATTCCACAGTAACAGAGTGAAGCTAAGACTGATCTTTCACTTTAAAATGTATGTCAAACAAAAACCAATGATTGCAAAGCTAAACAAACCATACAACTCCATGCACAAGGAATACTTTTAACAATTTCCACAGAATAATAAAAAATAAAAATAAATGTACTTAAAGAACAGTGCAGATGCAAAGTTTGGTAACAGAATGACAGCTCAAACAGCACAACCCGTCATTCTGTTACCAACCTCTATCTGCACTGTTCTTCAAGTAAATATGTTTTTGTCAAATTTTCTGTGGAAAGTAGTCCTTGTGCATGTATGTTTTTATTTTATTTAACTGTGCAATCATTGGTTTTTAGTTTGGCATACATTTTAAATGGAAAAATCTGAGTCTCAGCATCACTGTTGACATGGAATTGCCCATTGTTAACTTACAACACATTGTAACTTATCTGGCTAAATAAAGCTAAGAAAACATTGAGAAACCCACAAAACACTGCAATCGAAGTACAGGAGAATATCTGCCATTCCATGCAGAGGACAGTGAACGCAAAGCTTGCTGGGGCAGGAATAATAAGTGACTCAAGGTAGAGAAGCCGATGAACAGATTCCCTTGCTGATTCACTTGGATCCATAACGAAAATGTAAAAGTTGCTATATTCAGCCCCAATGATGGAAAATGCAAGAGTGGACCAGATACTTTCCACTCCCTAAAAAAGTTCCAAACTGCTAGACCCCATAGTAGCTAGCTACCATGAAATGTTATTTTCCCACATGACCGGTTTCTCTTCTTGCCATTGTATCAAAAGACCATTGTATTAATAGCACCCCTTAGCATTGATAAGACAAAGTGTCGCATCAGTACCTTCCCTATGTAGACATGCTAGTCAATGCATATTGATATGACCAGTGGGTTTGTCAACAGACTCACCTGAACTCTGACCTTCACCAGCATCCAATCAGGATGCTGCCTGTACAAGTGCCTTTTCATCAGTGTACTCCATTTGATAGCTGTCACATATTGATATAGATAGGCCTATATTATATATAGCTAAGCCTAATATCAGTGCAACACTTTAAATAACAACATTCACAAAACATAGGGGACTGAAAACGAGTATGAATCAATAGATCTAGCTTATACATCCTTATAAGCTTTGTGTGACTGATCAGCTAGCATATAAGTGACTGTGATGATTGACCCTGGTTTCCATTGAAACACAGATTTCAAAGGATAGGCTACAATATTATTGTTTGCCTGACAGTCTCGAAAGCCTGAAGACTCAACCTCAGGCTCAACTACTGCAGTGTCAGGATAGACCAATGAGGCCCAGGTATATCTCATAACCTGTGGACTAGCGAGCCAATGGCACAAAGGAAAACTCAATAAATAACTCAATAATATACAGTACCTATGTTATTATTGCTTATCGAGAGACACGTAAATCTTACTCAAGACCTTTCCAAAAGATTTATACACACTGTCACTGCTGGTAAACGAGACGTTTAAAGGTTTGATGCCATAACGAAAGCTAACTAGCTAGCTATCAATTCAAACACTTCACTTGTAACGCGTTACAACAAACATAGAGCTAGCGTCATAGCTAGCTGGCCAACTCAAGATAGTGTCATGATATTAAACCCACCTGTTTTTCATCCTCATATTCCATCTGAGTATCTGATAGATTTTCAGACGACATTACGCAGCTATAATGGACGGGAAGTCTGATTTGCTTGAAAACGCAGGTTAGAATGTATGCAGGGGTGCTCTTCTAGCTTCCACTGCTAGCAAAAATCGAATCTGTCTCTTGAACACAAGGCTCCTCGACAAAAAAAAGGCTAAAACATGTGGGATTGCCATTTGTGACAGACATATACAGTAACCAATGGTATAAGGAAACACGTTGTATTAGAGACCAGGAGAGCCAATGAAATGCTACTAATCGTAGAGAGATGCTGATTGACAGTGCTGTGTCCAATAGAGTGCGGATATTCAATCTGTGCGCAGCGTTGCATCAAACTACACTAACAACAGAGCAAATTCCATACAGTGCCACAACATTAACAACTTCATTTAAAACTGATGTTTACCTCGGCCAGGACATATCACTACCTTTGATATCACAAATCACTCAATGCATGTTGTGGTGGCAAGAAAATGTACGTTATCTAAGGCTGCCCTCTGATTGGCTACTTCAGCTATCAGGTTTGGCGGGTAGCTCGAGAAAAATTTATGTCCGAAAGAAACAGGTGTGTGTGTGTGTGTGTGTGTGTGTGTGTGTGTGTGCGTGTGTGTGTGCGTGTGTGCGCGCGTGCGTGTGTGTGTCTGGCGCGAGTTTGGCCCACGGTCCAATAGCTTCTTAGTAAATTCGATCTGGCTAGCTAGCTAGCTTATTATTTTTTCAACCAAAAACCAGGTTGTGTGACTGCGCTTTTTCTAGGTAGTAATAGCTAGCTATGTGAGTTATGCAATTTCATACTATTCACAATGTGTTGTAGAGTAAAGTCAGTGTCATCAGTAGGTGTGTGTACTGCTAGCTACGTTAGCTAGCAAATGTAATGTAGATAGCTAGGTAGCTAACGTAGCTAGCAAGATTAATATCAAATATTCCTGTATCTATTTGTGTAAGCTAGTACGTTAGCTAGCTAGCTACATATTTCAACATAGCTTTACCTTGATAGCTAGCTACCTGGCTTCTGATTAATCTTTATTTTGTAGATTTGACAACTGGTTATCAACTATTACTACCATGGCCTGTGAACAACGTTTGCGGACTGCTCAGGTAAAACCTCTGGCTAACCATAGCCAGACCTTGGTCCTATTGTATTGCTGTTTTAAAGCAAGCAAATGGCATGTTCTATGATGGCATGTTCTAATAGCATGTTCTATGAATATCTACATGACTCTATTTATTAAAAAATATTCAAAGGTGTAAGAGCCTGTCTTTGTTATCTTTTATAGGGCACCCAGTTGCTGCCAAATGTAGTTTCAACAGAGCAGCAGTCCTTGATTGTTGTGAAGAAACTGCTGGCCATTGCAGTCTCCAGCATCACTTATCTCAGGGGTCTTTTCCCAGAAAAAGCTTATGGGAGAAAATATGTTGAAGGTAAAACACATTTTATGTTCTTTTTAAATGTACTCTATTGTTATTTAAATCATGATACTGTAGCTAGCCAACATCTTCAAGAAGTAGCCTTACACTTTCTTCTCTCTCTATGCCACAGAGCAGAAAGTTATGATCCTCAGGGAGGAGCGCACCTGCCCTGGTGCCAGTCAGATTGTACAGTGGTCAGTATACACCACCAAGCCTCAGTGGGGAATTCCAGTACAGTGTTTTCTCTGTGGCCAAATACTTTCCCTTTATCCTGGTTAGATCATTTATTCAGTGTTGATTAATTAAGACTCTTTTATACACCTCCCAGGATGCAGGGATGCTTTGATGCCCTTCAAAGAAAATACGTAAGTGAGATACTAGTATTTAGTTGTTTATTCATTATATGCATGTTATTAATGTGAATTAATTACATATAATGAATGTCTTGTATTCCAACAGTTGCGGACGGTCGTTATGTCTGTGAGTATATCTTATCGAATATTTTCTTCAGCATATAAAGCATTTAAATTTTCAGTTGCTAAAGTTTGTATTCTCCTTCCACTTTCTATAGATATACACAGACCCAGAGAATCCAAAGGTAATAGACAACTTTTTAACCCCATTGGTATTTATCATAGTAATGCTTTGATTCTCTGGACTAGAACAAGATCTACAGTATATGTAACCTCTTGAATCAAGCCTTTTCTCATTGTGACACTGGTCTTTCTTTACAATTTGCAGAAGGTTACTGAATGCTACCAGTTCAAAGTCGAATACACTGAAAAGGGACCCAAAATTGACTTTGAAAGGTACAGCGTTGTGAATGTGTATTAGGGTTGAATGGCGGGAACCCGGTTACTGAGGTTTAACGAGATTTACCGCCAAAACCACTCCCTTTTCCCGGGATAAATAACAGTGAGAAACTGGTAAATTATAAGAAATTATTTATATGAACAGCTTGACGTGAAATGGAGCTGTAATTATATGCGATGTCTAAATCTGGATTCTCTAAGGCCTTCCCTCTGGTCACTGCATGATGAATCATCAATGCTCTGGGTGGGGACCAACAGCCCATCTCAGTATGTAGACCTATCCATTTTTTTTATTGTGACAGGTAGACCTACATTTGCTGCAGCATAGCCTATGCTACAGTAATATAAAGACCGAATGCGCATCTAATTTACACATCTCCATCTGGCTTTCGGGGATCACTATATTTTTTTATTGTAAAGATGATTTTTCTTTTTTATTGACGAGTTTAAAACACTCCTAAATCGTTGCTTTAAATCAGTGCACGAGTGAACGCTCTCTCGCAGTCTTTCTCTCCATTAATTCCATTCAAATTGCATCCAAAATAGATAATCCTGTTCAAGATTGATATATACAGTGGGGAGAACGAGTATTTGATACACTGCCGATTTTGCAGGTTTTCCTACTTACAAAGCATGTAGAGGTCTGTAATTTTTTATCATAGGTACACTTCAACTGTGAGAGACGGAATCTAAAACAAAAATCCAGAAAATCACATTGTATGATTTTTAAGTAATTAATTTGCATTTTATTGCATGACATAAGTATTTGATACATCAGAAAAGCAGAACTTAATATTTGGTACAGAAACCTTTGTTTGCAATTACAGAGATCATACGTTTCCTGTAGGTCTTGACCAGGTTTGCACACACTGCAGCAGGGATTTTGGCCCACTCCTCCATACAGACCTTCTCCAGATCCTTCAGGTTTCGGGGCTGTCGCTGGGCAATACAGACTTTCAGCTCCCCTCCAAAGATGTTCTATTGGGTTCAGGTCTGGAGACTGGCTAGGCCACTCCAGGACCTTGAGATGCTTCTTACGGAGCCACTCCTTAGTTGCCCTGGCTGTGTGTTTCGGGTCGTTGTCATGCTGGAAGACCCAGCCACGACCCATCTTCAATGTTCTTACTGAGGGAAGGAGGTTGTTGGCCAAGATCTCGCGATACATGGCCCCATCCATCCTCCCCTCAATACGGTGCAGTCGTCCTGTCCCCTTTGCAGAAAAGCATCCCCAAAGAATGATGTTTCCATCTCCATGCTTCACGGTTGGGATGGTGTTCTTGGGGTTGTACTTATCCTTCTTCTTCCTCCAAACACGGCGAGTGGAGTTTAGACGAAAAAGCTCTATTTTTGTCTCATCAGACCACATGACCTTCTCCCATTCCTCCTCTGGATCATCCAGATGGTCATTGGCAAACTTCAGACGGGCCTGGACATGCGCTGGCTTGAGCAGGGGGACCTTGCGTGCGCTGCAGGATTTTAATCCATGACGGAGTAGTGTGTTACTAATGGTTTTCTTTGAGACTGTGGTCCCAGCTCTCTTCAGTTCATTGACCAGGTCCTGCTGTGTAGTTCTGGGCTGATCCCTCACCTTCCTCATGATCATTGATGCCCCACGAGGTGAGATCTTGCATGGAGCCCCAGACCGAGGGTGATTGACCGTCATCTTGAACTTCTTCCATTTTCTAATAATTGCGCCAACAGTTGTTGCCTTCTCACCAAGCTGCTTGCCTATTGTCCTGTAGCCCATCCCAGCCTTGTGCAGGTCTATAATTTTATCCCTGATGTCCTTACACAGCTCTCTGGTCTTGGCCATTGTGGAGAGGTTGGAGTCTGTTTGATTGAGTGTGTGGACAGGTGTCTTTTATACAGGTAACGAGTTCAAACAGGTGCAGTTAATACAGGTAATGAGTGGAGAACAGGAGCGCTTCTTAAAGAAAAACTAACAGGTTTGTGAGAGCCGGAATTCTTACTGGTTGGTAGGTGATCAAATACTTATGTCATGCAATAAAATGCAAATTAATTACTTAAAAATCATACAATGTGATTTTCTGGATTTTTGTTATAGATTCAGTCTCTCACAGTTGAAGTGTACCTATGATAAAAAATTACAGACCTCTACATGCTTTGTAAGTAGGAAAACCTGCAAAATCGGCAGTGTATCAAATACTTGTTCTCCCCACTGTATAGGCCTATTTATAGATGTGCTAGCCTACCTCTTTCAGGTAATAAATCCAATGCAGTATTAGCCTTATATTTAGCTAATGAATGATGGGTAATGCATAATAAGCTTCTAACTTATAGCCTCTGTCTCTTGCGCAATATGCACGTACCTGTGCTCCGCTGGCCTCGCTCTGTAAAAAATGCTCCTTAGCTCTTGGAGTCCTATGCAGGAAAAGCTAAACTAGAATAGTGGCTGGACATTATTTTTTTTAGCATTTCTTATACCAATAGACTATTCGAAGAGGGACACAAGCTCTTGTTTGCTGAATGTTAAATACAGCACCCAATAGAACTCATGGGTAGTTTGAAAGAAGAGCGAACGAGTGATGGCGGTAGGCTATAGCAGTTATTTATGCAGACCCATAACCATTCAATCCTCGTGAAGAGAAGTGAAAGCCTTTTGCGTCTCATTCTAGTCCTATATTATTCAAATATGTAATTAGAATGATGAAGATAAGGACAATGAAACATATTTAATTTAACTGTTGAAAGCAAGGAAGGAATGAAGCAACAAAAGAGAGAGAAATAAGAGGTAGGCTAATAACATTAGGGAAAATATAATGAAAAATGTCAATCAAATTCGCTAGCCTATACTTGTAACTTTGTAGGCCGCATGTGCTGCACCAGAATCACATTTTCTCTCCCTGCTTGATCATGGTTTGAATGAGGTGCGTAATTCCAGTCCATATAATACAGTATAATACAATGCAGTACAGTAATACAGTTCACACTCAAAAAGATTACTGGAGCTTGTTTCATTTATTTATCCAAGAGAGCATCTATGTGCTTTTATGTTTTTCTGTCTTATGTAATCTGCAGTAGCTGTATTGGATAACGGTACAATCATTTGGGCATGTTTGGGCTTAGGCTCATAAAATGTATTTTATCTGGCTCAGGTTGCATCAGGCTTGAATATTCGATCAAAGCTCTAATCAAATCCAGACATAGGCCTATTTATATGCTTTGTAATGCTTTTGAATGACACTTCCGGTTTTGACACTTACCCCGGAGAAAAGTGATTTATTCTCGGGATGGAACATTTGTAAAATACCGGGTAAATATTCAACCCTAATGTGTATAACATAATGATAACATGGCAGAATTTCATTGAGAAACATTGAAGAGAGAAACTTTTAATTGTGTAAAAGTTTTTACATTTATTTTTGTTTTAGCAAAAACAGCAAGAATCTGGGAAAGATGGCTTGCAGCAACACAAAAAAGTCCAGCATCCTCCTGGTGCGTAAACTCTACACACTGATGCAGAACCTGGGTCCTCTGCCAGACAATGTCTGTCTCAACATGAAACTCTCCTACTACGACGACGGTAAAGACCACACAGTGATGTAGAGTAAGCTAAAAGAAAAGAGATGATATGATGCAATACGCTGCGCAAGTGATGTCATCCTATGTCATACTTCCGGGGTCATGTCCCGGGTCTTTTGAATATGCTCCAAGATTATATGATAAAAATCATGAAAATGCAGCCATTTAATTACAATGAGTATACCAAACATTAGGAACACCTTCCTAATATTGAGTTGCAACCCCCTCCCCTCAGAATAGCCTCAATTCATTGGGGCATGGTCTCTACAAGTCTTCGAAAGCGTTCCACAGGGATGCTGGTCCATGTTGACTCCAATGCTTCCCACTGAGTCAAGTTGGCTGGATGTCCTTTGGGTGGTGGACCATTCTTGATACATACGGGAAACTGTGTGAAAAAGTGAAAAACCCAGCAGCGTAGCAGTTCTTGACACAAACCGCCTGGCACATATTACCAGACCCCATTCAAAGCACTTCAATTTTGTCTTGCCCATTCACCCTCTGAATGGCACACATACACAATCCATGTCTCAATTGTCTCAAGGCTTAAAAATCCTTCTTTAACCTGTCTCCTCCCCTTCATCTACACTGATTGAAGTGGATATAACAAGTGACATCAATAAGGGATCATAGCTTGCACCTGGAGTCACCTGGTCAGTCTATGTCATGGAAAGAGCAGGTGTTTTGTATACTCTGTATATTTGTGTATTGATTTACTCATACCCGATGCCTTTGATCAAAATATTTGACGTTCAAGAAGTAAGACACATCACGAAAGTTAGAGAAGTCTCATTTGAACTACATCTCCTGCAGCGTTGTTAGCATGCCTGAGCGTGCCTGCTCGAGCTGAGGACTTACAGGAAGGTAACAACCTGTTAGTTACAGGCCATTTGATGTGTTTTAATATTAGATTAGGCTGGGGGTTTTTCAGTGAACGTTGCCAACCAGTGCCTTTTGATTTGTAGTTCATGTGTGTAGTTCAAATGAAACGGTTGTACCTTTTCAGCTTTGTGCTTCTTGGGCGTCAAATACGTTGAAAAACGGCATATGGTAAATAAATATATACGAGAAAACATACATTTTAATATATATCTTAAATGACAATATACATTTTAAGCCCATTCTTAGCCTACAAAACCTGGATGGACTACGGAAGTCAAATTGAAGCACTACTTTCATAGGGTATAACAAGTATATGTTTTTAAAAGACCACATAAAGAGTGTGTGTGTGTTTGCATGTGTGTATATATCTCAGTCACTCCCCAGGACTACCAGCCCCCAGGATTCATGGAGGGGGACTGCGATAGCATGCAGTTTGAGAAGGAGCCTGTCAATCTGACCATGGGCGAGGTGGTCACTCCCTTCCACACCCTGAAGGTGGACGTGACCACAGAGAGAGAAAGGCTGGAGCAGGTATGAAGGAAAGGGGGGAAATAACTAAAGAGAGAGTAATGTCAACCAGATTAATGGGTGACACGTTGATTAACAGCTGTCCCCTTTTCTCTGTAGGTTGATGACGAGCAGCCCATATGCGTGAGGGACAAGTGGGAACTGAAGATGGAGGAGGGGGGGACAGTGACCAAGATCAGCAGTCAGCAGGTGAGACCTGAGGCTGACATAAATCTAGGCTAATTTGACTGGGTGCCTATGGCAGGACGCTATTGTTTTAACCCAGTAGAGGGCGTTGCTGTCTCTATCCCACGGGATATACCTACAGTATATAAATTTTTTTATGGGGTTTCTACTTTTAGACTCGCATGATAAAAGTAATGGAAAATCCAGACGACGACCTTTACTTGGACAATTCAGGTAGGACCTCCTCTCTCAAACCCTAGTGTAAAGAAGTTTTGCTGAACATGATAACAGCAGTGCTATTTTCTTTTTTAAGAAGTCAAATGCAGTCTGAAATCCATGTTTTGTTTTATTTTGTTTCCATCATGTTTGATGCTCAAAGAGGTCCAGGTGAACTGCCAGGAGAATATGATGTGTGAGGAGAGCACAGAGAACTCTCAGGTAAAATCACAGCAAAAAATTCGACATAATCAGTACTAAGATAGGCCTTGTATCAACCAAATGCAGATACAGAGCAATACAAATACCCAGGTGGGATAGTACGGTATGGATATAAAGTACTATAGGGGCTGCTCCAGTTGTGAAGGTAACGGTCTGTGGTTTGATTGACCTGTCTGTCTCAGATGGACACTTTGGTAAAGAGGACCTCTGACCTGGAAGTGGCCATTAAGAGAACCAGGAGCGGACGCGTCACCAGGTCCACCCTGGTCAGTGCCCCCCAAAACTCACAACCCTATCTAACTCCTACTAGTCCTGTTCAAATGGAAGACATCTTTGTATAACGTAATGTAAAAATGACCACGGAGGGTGTATATCTATGGTACTAGTGTATCCGACTAGCTTCACAAGCACTTCCCTGCAGTCTGTGATTTACTGTCTTTGTTCTGTGTGTGTGCAGGAGAGAAAGGCTGAGACTGAGGTGCACAGCATCAGCAAGAAGAAGCCCTCTCCCATCGAAGACAAAATGGTGGGAGACACGCCCCCTGGAGCATCATAGATTTCAGTCCCCAGTCTTACTCACAGAACGAGTGATAATAATGAGAAAATTGTCTTTTAAAGATAAAAGTTCCCTGACCTACATGTTTTTTAACAAGTCAATATGACTCATTCAGTCCATCCCATCTCGATGGATACAGAATATTGTTTGGCAATCATTATTCATTTTACAGTTTTACATTAGTTGGTAAACTGTCTGTCACTCTCTGATTGGCAGATATCGCAGTTCGAGTTCCCCTGCAGTCAGGATGTCCAGGCCTCTGTGCAGAAGAAACGCAAGTTCAGCGAACCCAAGGAACGCTTCTGACCTTTCCACCTAACCTATAAGACACCTGTCAAGACCAGAATCGATTTTCTAATTTGCCTGGGCAAAATCTCTATGCCTTTTTAGTTGTGTGACTATTTTAAAGGAAAGGTGTAGTGCCCACCGCCAACACCAAAATATGACCTCTGCATTCTGTCGTTACAATGGAAAGGACAAAGGAAATAGTTATTTCTAGTCCACCTTGTTGTTTACGTTTATTCTTTTGTTTCCGTTGTTGAGTTACATGCTAATGTGTGATGTGGAGACTGGGGAAAATGTATTTTCTACAATTGTATATTAGGGTCTGCGAAGTGCGAAACCCACAGTTTTATTTATTTCAAAGGATTACATATTTTTTTATGTCAATATATTTTTTTACGGTTTGTCTTCTGATTACCAGTAACTTTACACTGTGCAAAATGGTGTTTATATTTTATATTGTTATCATTTATATAGTATTAATATACAGTACCCTCCTGTTGTAAGTTATTTTATTAAATGTATCTTTCAAATATATTAAAGTGCCTTTTCTCTGTTTTGAAAAAGGTTTATTATTTCAGTCTGTATGGTTAAGAGCAAATAGTTCTACACACTAGTGCTGAACCTCAGTTATAACTGCTTACATCAGCAGCAAACCTGGGTGCACCTGTTTTAGTGTCGTGGTTGGAAAAAGGAAGCACAAGTGCTTGCTACAATTCAAGATCAAAGAGGTTCAGCTTCCTGTCTGCAAGGCCTGATGCTGTTCTTAGCATGAGCGCAAAACATCTGTACAATACTGTATCATCTTCTTGTTAAATAATAGTCAACCTTAAGGAAAGGGACTGCCAAATGGCGGCATTAGCATGAGGTGTGACTTAAATTAAGCTGTTAAGTGAAAGTGGATTATATCTGTACACACTGACCTTTGGGCTGAGATAACCGGCCATCAGCAGCCTCCTGCCTGCCTGGCTGCTGTGTGTTTTTAATCAGCTGTTGTTTTTCCCAGAGAGAGGGACATTTGCTGATAGACTGCCTTAACCCACTGCAGATCAATACTGCAGGAAGCCTTTGTGATGCATATCCAAACAGGCCCTCTCTCTTCTCTCCACCATACCGGCTGGCGGGAGAGGGAGAGTCCATCAAATCAGCTCCTACATCCAAACAGGGCTTGTCTTCGGCACTGGAGAATAACCTCATTTCATTGTCTTGTTTTTTATGGGCACTGGAGATAACATTCAAGTGGAAAGTGGAATAGACTGCAACATCTAGTGCAATGCCCTCTGCGCCTTTGACAATACCCACATAGCAGCGAATTGACAATCTTTATGAGCTGTGAAAAGCGTTTTTCAACTGTTTTTATTATAATCGACAGCCCACTGTCATAAAATGACAGTAAGAAAGTCTCTCTCTCTACTCATGTTATACTATATTGTAGTTACAGTATCTGTGTATCCAGGTTGGTTATTGTAACCAATACTTAATCTAATAGTGCACATTGAACAGGTGGCGTTTATAATTGAAGATCAATCTAACTCCTATAGCTTTGTAACAGTGGAGGCTGGTGAGGGGAGGACGGCTCATAGTAATGGCTGGAATGGAGTGAACACATGGAAACGTTTCATTTCAGCCACTCCATTCCAGCCATTACTATCCCCTCACCAGCCTCCACTGCTTTGTAATTATTGGCAACTGGCTACTTGACAGCATTAATGGGACTTAAAATGTAGCTACAGTTTTAACGTGTGTAGTTTATAGTAAGGTTTATTTGATCTTGAACACATTAGTGTCTAAAAGCTGAATTGCAGTGTATATCAAGTGTGTAATACATCAGAGAAAATACCGTATGATTGAAGCTCTTCTAGCCTACTCAAATGAGGTAAAGTGCACAAATGAATCAAAACCAACACGCCAATATCAGCAGACAACATCTGAATTGCAATGCTACTTACCTCCACCCCCTACCTCTCAAACGGTCCACTCTACATTATGCCTGTACTGCACACGTCTCAATAAATTAATTCTGAAATTAAATTCAGGGACACGTCGAATGGCAAGTGTTAACAGATCAATCAGCTGGTCAAACAAGAGGCTGGTTTCAGAGGCCGTCTTTCCCCCTATGTGGAGCCAAGGTCCGGGTCTCTGAGTCAATATGAGCCGGCCAAGGCGGTTCGTATGATGAGGAGGGAAGCCCTGTCAGACAAACAGACAGACGGACTGATAGACTGATGGACTGGCCCATCCCTGGGCCTTAGATTAGAGAGACTCTCAGACTGCATGCAGGGGGTGCTGTGATTATGCCTGCATGACCTGTGGGCCCCTGAGGCGAGCAGGGTTTAGAGGTGAGCGGGGGGATAGAACTGGACATTCAGCCAGGGACCGTGACCCCTTTGACCTTGCCAGAAGGGCAGCAAATGTTTTCTAGCTGATTAGCGGTTCTTCAACAGAGCATCGTGGCTGATGTTAACCCATTGCTATAAGGTAAAAGGAAACTGGGGGAGTCTCCTTGGAAAATAGATGACATGGTATCTGAGCATGATGTGAACAATAACAACAATTTGAGGGTAAGCCTGATATATACTACCAGTCAAAAGTTTTGACTCACCTACTCATTCAAGGGTTTTTCTTTATTTTTACTATTTTTTACATTGTAGAATAATAGTGAAGACATTAAAACTATGAAATAACACCTATGAAGTAGTTAATAAAAGAGTGTTAAACAAATCAAAATATATTTTATATTTGAGATTCTTCAAATAGCCACCCTTTGCCGTGATGACAGCTTTGCACACTCTTGGCATTCTGTCAACCAGCTTCATGAGGTAGTTACCTGGAATGCATTTCAATTAACAAGTGTGCCTTCTTAAAAGTTAATTTGTGGAATTTCTTTCCTTCTTAATGTGTTTAAGCCAATCAGTGGTGTTGTGACAAAGTAGGGGGGGGAATATACAGAAGATAGCCCTATTTGGTAAAATACCAAGTCCATATTATGGCAAGAACAGCTCAAATAAGCAAAGAGAAACGACAGTCCATCATTACTTTAAGACATGAAGGTCAATCAGTATGGAACATTTCAACAACTTTGAAAGTTTCTTCAAGTGCAGTCACAAAAACCATCAAGCGCTATGATCAAACTGGCTCTCATGAGGACCGCCACAGGAATGGAAGACCCAGAGTTACCTCTGCTGTAGAGGATAAGTTCATTAGAGTTACCAGCCTCAGAAATTGCAGCCCAAATAAATGCTTCACAGAGTTCAAGTAACAGACACATCTCAACATCAACTGTTCAGAGGAGACTGTGTGAATCAGGCCTTCATGGTCGAATTGCTGCAAAGAACCCACTACTAAAGGACACCAATAAGAAGAAGATACTTGCTTGGGCCAAGAAACACGAGCAATGGACATTAGACTGGTGGAAATTTGTCCTTTGGTCTGGAGTCCAAATTGGAGATTTTTGGTTCCAACCGTCGTGTCTTTGTGAGACGCGGTGTGGGTGAACGGATGATCTCCGCATGTGTAATTCCCACCGTAAAGCATGGAGGAGGAGGTGTGATGGTGTGGGGGTGCTTTGTTGGTGACACTGTCTGTGATTTATTTAGAATTCAAGGCACACTTAACCAGCATGGCTACCACAGCATTCTGCAGTGATACACCATCCCATCTGGTTTGGGCTTAGTGGGACTATCATTTGTTTTTCAACAGGACAATGACCCAACACACCTCCAGGCTGTGTAAGAGCTATTTTACCAAGAAGGAGAGTGATGGAGTGCTGCATCAGATGACCTGGCCTCCACAATCCCCTGACCACAAACCAATTGAGATGGTTTGGGATGAGTCGGACGGCAGAGTGAAGGAAAAGCAGCCAACAAGTGCTCAGCAATTGTGGGAACTCCTTCAAGACTGTTGGAAAAGCATTCCAGGTGAAGCTGGTTGAGAGAATGCCAAGAGTGTTCAAAGCTGTCATCAAGGCAAAGGGTGGCTATTTGAAGAATCTCAAATATAAAATATATTTTGATTTGTTTAACACTTTTTTGGTTACTACATGATTCCATAGGTGTTATTTCATAGTTTTGATGTCTTCCATATTATTCTACAATGTAGAAAATAGTAAAAAAAATAAAGAAAAACCCTTGAATGAGTAGGTGTGTCCAAACTGGTAGTGTATATTGATTAAAGTCTGCAAAAAGAAATAATAGGGGAGCTAAACTAAATTAGAGGAAAACCCACTAAATACCTCTAAACTTGTATAAATAATATGCATTACAGAAGTATTAAAAAACATACTATACTGTAATTTGTAGTTTGGTAGTTTTGAAAACGACCACAGGAGGGCGATAGGTGGCTGCAGAATATGACGAGACTCAGGCCTAGATGATAAAGGATGCAGTATCTGTAGGCCTATGCGACTATTGACAAATACTTCCATGTACTTGCATCAATAAACAGGTTTCTTTCTTTCTCTACTGTATTACATTTTAATCACAAATAAAACTCTCTAAAATGATTTGTTGTGTGGTACCATAGAAAGCACTGTCTAAGTTAAACAAGATTCCATGTGAGCAGGTGTTTCCAGGGAGAACAGATTCTGAGATTGAATCTGTGTATATGGTCAGTGTTGAGCAGTAGTGCTACCTACTTGAAACAGATGCTCAAAGCAATGTGATGTGCTTCCATTGTGTTCCGAGTAGACAGCTGAATTGTTTACCAAAGGCCCTTTCTTCAGTTCAGGACACTTACAATGGCTGAGTTCTGACACTGAGGATTTCTGCGGGAGTGGGAGGGAGGAGGAGGGCAGATTGAAGGGAGAGCTTCTGCCTTGTACCCCTTTTCTCTGTGCTCAGATGGACCTCACCCTCCCCCAAAGCCACCGGAGGGCAGGGGTTTAAATGTCACGCTTGGTCATCAGAGCGCCCGGCCAGGCTCGTGTCTCTGGGGGGAACACGCCAGGAGAGAAAGAGGAGGGAGGGAGAGACACTTGCCCTCACCATTGTCCATTACGATAGGCATGAGCTGCTAACTGACTCCAAATCAAGTGTATCCTCTCGCCACGCGAACTGCCTGTCCAACTTGGTCAACCACAATGCTTTTAGCCTTATGAAAAAGCAGTCTTGGTCATGGTACGTTTTGCTGAACAGCTTTAAGGAAATTGGATATACATTTGGTCAGCAGGTGCATGAAAAGTGCTCTATATGTCACCTGGAGCCTTTAAGATCTCTCCGCACATTGCACTCTAGCATGTCCTTAAACGTGACAAAAATCTATGCTAACTTTTCCATTGAATTACATTAAACCCGACTAGGCTAACTGATGAGACCAACGTCAACTTGAAATACAAGCATAGGACAGAATATATGAGGGGCTGCTGACTTCACCCTAGCCAAGGTCTGAGCCCATACTTTACCCACTCACAAGACTGAGTGTTTTATGTATCTATTTGTTCTAAATAGTGGCACACTTGACCTTGGGCGAGATGTGTGTGCTTCTAACATAGCCGAGAATCATCCCTCTGTCAGGATCAAGGGAATGACCTTGAACTTCAAGCACAGGCGTAGCTGAGTGCACAAACTCATTTAACTCCTGGGTTTGCTATCGACATGCTGTAATCGTTAACATTACGGATGATGAATAACTACTGACTGCCGTACCCACAGTACCCAAGGCTAGGCAGGAGAATGCAGGCTGATGGTCAGATGACTTGGGCGAAATCACTTATGCCAGTTTTATAGAGCCACTACAACAGGGCCAGGTGCACTTGAAGGTGTAGACTACGTCTTCTTTTATGCATAGCTGTAGAAAACTTGACCTACAGTACATCCCACATGAAAAAAGACTATAGTGTATTCTATGGTAGGAATGTTTTTGCAGTCTTTTTTTGCAAACTTTACTGTAGTATTTATTGTAGTATACTTAAGCAATAAGGCCCGAGGGGATGTGGTATATTGCCAATATTTCACGGTTAAGGGCTGTTCTTACGCACGATGCAACACGGAGTGCCTGGATAGAGCCCTTAGCCGTGGTACATTTGCCATATACCACAAACCCCCAAGGCGCCTTATTGCTATTATATACTGGTTACCAAAGTGATTAGAGCAGTAAAAATACATGTTTTGTCATACCTGTGATATACCACGGCTGTCAGCCAACCAGTATTCAGGGCTCGAACCACCCTGTTTACAATGTGGTATATACAGTTAATATAGAATAAATACTCTTGTGAAGAAAAGAGCGGACTGTAGTATACAGTAGTATTTTCTATAGTGTTTTTGCGGACTGTCGTACGGTATATTGTAGTATTTACTGTAGTGTTTTGGGGGACATTACTGTAAAAAAAAAAATTATGTTATCTTTGATATAGAAGTGGAGGCTTTCTCCTTGAGGAAACCTACTGGAGAAATACTAGAAGAGCAAATTTTCCACAACCTGTAAGTAGGTAGGACTGGGTTCTGAACAGATAGTTCAGAGATTCTGCTCTTTTCTATAACCTGTAAGGAACGCAATATATGGTCTATACTTGGCATGTAGGTTTCTCACATACGGGTGGCGCAAATTGGGTTATGGGCGAGGGGCATGGGCAGGGTATATGCAAAATAAATACTTTTTTGTGTGTTTTTGAGTACTGTAGTGTTTTTGCTGACATTTCTGTAGTATTTATTACAGTGTTTTTTTGTGGATAATACTGTAGTATTTACTATAGTACTCTACAGTATACTACAAAATTCTATAATAAGTACTATACATGATCAAGGGATACTAGTGTGTTGTATAGTATTGTACAGTATACTACAGTTTAATACAGAATTCTATAGTAAGTACTGTAGTATTCTATAGTGAACTGTAGTATGTTCAGGAAGTTCAGTGTACATGTACAGCTGAAGCTGAGCAGCTGAAGTTTAGCACCAGGTTCTCACTTTGACAGCTCTCACACACAATCTGCTGGAGGGAGAGAAAAGTTTGACTCCTTGATTCTCCTTCTCTCCCACATGCAGAGGCCCGGGGAGGCTGACTTCTGCCCTGGTAGCGTTTCCTCCTCTCAAGGCTGAAGGGTTTTCATCTCAGCGGGATGCGAGGGCAGACACTTTCCTCCTCTTGCTCCCTCCTCCCATCCAGCATGCACAAACACTACAGTGATTTCCATTTCTGTTGTAGTGTGTGGAGCTAACAGTAACCACCCGGGGCTGAGCTAGCCACCCAGATAACGGCAAATCTCCAACACAGGGATGGAGATGGCATAGGAAGAACCCCTGAGACCTGTCTGGACCCACCAGTCCTGTGGATAGAGGATACATCCCCAGTTAAGTGTGTTCATATGAGACACACTCATCCTTTTTCTCCTTTGTGGAGCATTTTGTCTCAGCTACTTGGTGTCAGAACCATGCCACAAAGCACAGTAAGCCCACAGTATGATGCATTTTACAAGCCACTTTAGTGTGAAGCTCATACACGCTTAGAAAAAAGGTTTCCAAAAGGGTTACTTGCAGAGGGATCGGGTTCTACCAAGAACCATTTTGATCTGAAGAACCCTTTTTGGAAGACGAGGGTTCTTTGTAAGGCAAAGGGTTCAACCTAGAACCTTTCTCATCCTAAGAACCGTTTTTGGAAGAAGGATTATTTGGAAGGCAAGAAGGGTTCTACCTAGAACCCTTCTGAATCTGAATACGTTTTTTATTGTACATATTTGTTTTATTCTTTTAAATAGTGCCTAAGCATTAGTGTTTATCTCAATGTTTAAACTTTAACGATTTAGAGTTTATTCAAAGGATAGGTATGAGAATGTTTTAAACTGTACCTACAGTGCCTTCGGAAAGTATTCAGACCCCTTGACTTTTGCCACATTTTGTTACGTTACAGCCTTATTCTAAAATTGACTTAATTGTTTTCCCCCCTCATCAATCTATACACAATACCCCATAATGACAAAGCAAAAATAGGTTTTTAGAAA
Organism: Coregonus clupeaformis; assembly: GCF_020615455.1. Classification (NCBI taxonomy): domain Eukaryota; kingdom Metazoa; phylum Chordata; class Actinopteri; order Salmoniformes; family Salmonidae; genus Coregonus; species Coregonus clupeaformis. The sequence continues at coordinate 125,873 of NW_025534517.1, read as the reverse complement.
TGTTTGCTAATTTATAAAAAATAAAAAAATATATATCACATTTACATAAGTATTCAGACCATTTACTCAGTACTTTGTTGAGGCACCTTTGGCAGCGATTACAGCATTGAGTCTTCTTGGGTATAACGCTACAAGCTTGGCACACCTGTATTTGGGGAGTTTCTCCCCATTCTTGTCTGCAGATCCTCTCAAGCTCTGTCAGGTTAGATGGGGAGTGTTGCTTCACAGCTATTTTCAGGTCTCTCCAGAGATGTCCAGCGTCTGGCTGGGCCACTCAAGGACATTCAGAGACTTGTCCCGAAGCCACTCCTGCATTGTCTTGGCTGTGTGCTTAGGGTTGTTGTCCTGTTGGAAGGTGAACCTTCGCCCCAGTTTGAGGTCCTGAGCACTCTGGAGCAGGTTTTCATCAAGGATTTCTCTGTACTTTGCTCCGTTCATCTTTGCCTCGATCCTGTCTCCCAGTCCCTGCCGCTGAAAAACATCCCCACAGCATGATGCTGCCACCACCATGCTTGGGATGGTGCCAGGTTTCCTCCAGACGTGACGCTTGGCATTCAGGCCAAAGAGTTCAATCTTGGTTTCATCAGACCAGAGAATCTTGTTTCTCATGGTCTGAGAGTCTTTAGGTGCCTTTGTTAAACTCAAAGTGGGCTGTCATGTGCCTTTTACTGAGGAGTGGCTTCTGTCTGGCCACTCTACCATAAAGGCCTGATTGGTGGAGTGCTGCAGAGATGGTTGTCTTTCTGGAAGGTTCTCCCATCTCCTCTAGATCTCTGTCAGGTTCTTGGTCACCTACCTGACCAAGGCCCTTTCCCCCCGATTGCTCAGTTTGGCAGGCGGCCAGCTCTAGGAAGAGCCTTGGTGGTTCCAAACTTCTTCCATTTAAGAATGATGGAGGCCACTGTGCTCTTGGGGATCTTCAATGCTGCAGACATTTTTTGGTACCCTTCCCCAGATATGTGCCTGGACACAATCCTGTCTCGGAGCTCTACGGACAATTCTTTCGACCTCATGGCTTGGTTTTTGCTCTGACATGCACTGTCAACTGTGGGACCTTATATAGACAGGTGTGTGCCTTTCCAAATTATGTCCAATCAATTTAATTTACCACAGGTGGACTCCAATCAAGTTGTAGAAACATCTCAAGGATGATCAATGGAAACAGGATGCACCTGAGCTCAATTTCGAGTCTCATGGCAAAGGGTCTGAATACTTATGTAAATAAGGTATTTCCGTTTTTATTATTTATACATTTGCTAAAATTGATAAAAAACCTGTTTTAGCTTTGTCGTTATGGGGTATTATGTGTAGATTGCTGTAACATAACAAAATGTGGAAAAAGTAAAGGGGTCTGAATATTTTGCGAAGGCACTGTATATGGGAATATTTGTACACAGCAAATTGGCCAGTGTAACCTAGTGTTGCCTTTTCAGTGTAACATTTCTAGAGTTGATTCACAAGTTAAATTAACACTCAGTGGTGTAAAATAACCTGAGTGTTGGTGTTAATACCAAAGGTGAGTGCGATTGTGTCATTTTTAGTCTGTGTAGAGTAAAACACTCAATACCATTCCCATCATTATCACATTTCCCAGCATGCTCTATAGCAGGTCTTTTTTTTTTAGAATTGTTTGTTTTAATATGCTTATGCTACACAAAGATAAATAAGATACATTTTTCTAAACGAATCAAATCTGTTAGTAGTTGGACTTAAATCACCCGTTACTGAGATGGTTGTTCTAGTTGAGATGGTTTAGGTAGTCTCTTTTATCAATCTTCCCTACTTTGACAGTCATTCTGAATGCAGGTTGGGGGTGATTAAAAGTTCCAATTGTTGGATATCCTTGCTCTGTCTGGATTCCAATAGGAATTACACATCACTTTGCAAGCCAGCAGAACAGTCCTGTGTGGTTCAGTTGGTAGAGCATGGTGCTTGTAATGCTAGGTTTATGGGTTCAATTCCCAAAAAGTATGAAAATGCTGCTAAATTACTAAAATGTAAAACAATTATAGAACCCCTTTACAGAGGGTTCTATGAAGAACCCTACATATAAGTTTATAAGTAGAACCCTCTGCAAAGGGTTCTACCTAACACCAAAAAGGGTTCCCCTATGGGGACAAAACAAAGAACCCTATATGGTTCTACTTAGCACCTTTTTTCTAAGATATGGCATGGCCACCAAAGTTCTATATAGAGTATATCAGGCACACAGTGCAATCTAACCATTACAATTGACCCGTAACATGTGGCACAACTACAACTAAATTGTGGCTGAATTATTGATACAATAGTATACACAGCATTAAGAGAGGGCATGAAAGGAACCAACATGGGAATGGTCAGCTAATTTCATATGGGAGCCTGAGGGCGCATTCCACCCAGTGAAGACCAAACATATTGACATCTCTGTGTGGGGAGAGACTGTATATATATCAGGTTGGTGCTGGACTAGAAATAATAAGTAGCATGACACCACTCCACTTACATTCTATGTTCCCTTTTTTTTGTTTTGTAAGTATTGACATCCATAACACACTCTCACTGACATGCTGGAAGTAAAATAGGCCATATTATTTTAGTATTTTTCATAGCCTAACCCTAATACCATATATGGCTGTTTATTAGTAGCCTCACACTGAATGAAACTGACACTACAATAATCACTGACACCCCCCACCTCCCCCCCACCCCACCCATATCAATAGGTCATGAAAAAATGATGGTTTGGAGACAAGATTAATTGTGAAACAGTACTAGCCTATTGTGTATTGGTCAGGGCAAGGTGTTTTTATTGAAGGTGGATGACCATCACCAAGCTCCTTGGCTAACATTTCTAGAAGTGTTCAAAAGCCTTTGTCCACTCTGCACTTCCATTTCCACCCATCTAGGAATTGTGATGACCGTGCCTTGGGGCTACAGAGACACCTTGAGGAACGCCCACCTTTAAATCCGATGCTCCATGACTTCAACCATGACCCCTAGCTGGGGGGATCCCTCAGGCAAGATTTAAACGAGCTCCCCCAGGTCCGCTGCGGCTCCTCTCACACCATGACGTTTAGAAGAGATGAATAGACTTTTATTTAGCAGTTGGTTAAATATACTCATTCGACTATAGAGAGACGATTTGGGTAAATGGATACACATTTGGGTGAATGCACGCTGACTGTAGGCTATGCATAAATATTGAGAGTAAAGGAAATGGGTGATTATGGAGTGGCTGTGCGCGCGCCATACAAGAGCATCCGTCACCTTTTAAATTACATTTAAATGCTCGTTTTAATGTCAATTAAAGCATTTAAGTTGATCATTAGACGCTTCTAGAAATAGTATTGCTGACATTTTTTGTTCTATCTTTTGCTATTACGGAGGACGGAAGGCGAGAAAATTTCGGGATATTGATCCACGCCCATCACTGCAGAAAAAAAGTCGGTTCAGGGGGCTACACAATTCAGACTGGACACCGCGATCGATAAGATACTCTATCAGCCGTTTCCATGGAAACTCGCAGAACAAGGACAGAGGCTGCCATGTATTTATTTACACCTGCCTATGTCATATACCTATGGTGATAATGAAAGTGTCCGGGAAATGAATGCATCGATGTTGGAACTTATATATATTCCACTTTTAAATAAATTATGCAATGTTTAATAACTTTGAGTAGGCCTAATTAAAGAAATTGTGATGTGACAGATATTTAACAAGAGGCGTTTCATGTGGCAATAGAAAAAAAACTAAAATACATTTTATTATTTCAGAAAAGCAAATCATGCACGTATTACCGTTGAAATCAGCAGTTGATTCCTGACATTGGAGAGGGCTTCTTTCGTGGTTGACCTCAATTTGGAGGTCGAGCAAGCATGATCAATGTGCTGGCCATTAGCTCACCATGAGCAACTGTAGGGGCAAGGCCAGAGAGCAGAGAGAAATAGGATGAGAGAGAGAGGGAGTGGTTGAGGGAGTGGTTGAGGGTGTGGTTGAGGGATTGCCTACTCTTTCCTCTTGATCAGCACTGAAGATCAAAATGCTGCACCAGAGCCAGACAGAATGTCAAGAGAACTTGACACCAGACATACTCTTGTCTGTCTGTAGTGTGCATTGAACTTATCACACTTTAAACAAGGGACTCATTGGCTCTTGGTGCTCCACTGGTCCGCCCTAAGTGAGGGGGATGGATATCATGATCTGGCCTGTGTTGATCATGTGTTGTTGTATTGATCTGTAATCGAAACTACTGCTGAAAATGCAGGAGGAGAAGGGAATTGGTTGTGGGGACTTGCTACAGTGGATCTGGTGTACAATGCTGCGGTCATGGACATTGAGGCAGAGGAAACAGTGGTTATGGAAAACCATGTACTGTATATTGAGTGCATTTTTAAAGATTTTCCTTCAATCTAGTTTGGTTTAAGTTGATGCAGCTTTCCGTTAACTAAAATTAAACACAATTAAATCACATGAAAATTCCTACATGATGATGTATTTCCTGACACTATTACATTATCTATTTCAGTTAAAACAACTACAATGTGACATTATAGGCTACATTTGTATTGTACAGTGCCAGTCAGTCAAGTAGTGTGTCAGAGTGCACCATTGCAGTGTATTGCTGAGACGGAGGGAGCAGGGTAGGAGAGGCTGTTCCTGTTTTGTAAGCTGTGACATAGTGGTGTTGATGGGCACGTGGCTCTGCAGTGTTGTTCAGGGCCTACTGGCCACTGCCCTGTCCTTTGACCCAGGCCTTCATTGTGGGGGTCGAGTTCTCGACTACTCGTACTGACCCCTATTCCCCCTCCCATCCCAACACCTCAGTTCAGCCCCCCAACCCTCCTCCCCTCCGCTACACCTTATGCCGATCGATGACAGTTTCATGTGGCTTCTCAGGCCCGCAGTGACGTATGTCCTATTGATTTATCGACATTACTCCAGGCAACCAAACCCAAAAGCCTTCTCTCAGTAGGCAGACAGGCTCCAGCTCAGTAGAGCTACCACCCCATGAGCAGGATGGGCCCATGCCAAGTCATCGAACTGGAAACAGCACTGGTCGTAAGAGCATCACATTAGCAGCAGACACATCCAAATGTAATGTGTTGATGAGCCAATGCCTTCTACAGGGCTCCTCCATCCATTCTGTATCGTCCACCATTCTATCCTCAACTGCACATTGAACAGGGACAATGTGAGCCGCACTCTCACACAAACACATACTGTCTCACCAGTTTCCAGAGGCGACTCCTCAGTTTTATGGTTAAAAGGTTATTTTCCCTTCTCTTGTCATGCCTCCATGCTTCGTCCTTGTGGCTGTTGCTCTTATCTGCCTCTCCTGTGGGCCTCCACCCCTGCCCCCACCCCCTCGGGCTCTATGGTGTCCAGTGAAAGGCCAGGGAGTGGGGTGCAGCTGGACACTCCCTGTGGCCTGGCCTCTGAGTGGGGGAGGGGTTCACCATTAGCATGGCCCGCTGGCAGCTGGCTCAAAAGGAGGGGATTGGAGATCAGTGACCTGTCCACAGTGTCCAGCTGGGGGGTCATTTCACGGCCCACCTCCGGCCACGCGCTGGACAGCCATCTGTGTGTCCGCAGCATCCTCTTATGGGGATGACCAACAAAAGTTACGAAAGCTGTTTGCCTAATCTGTGGAGAACCTCCAAAAGATGGCTACCGCCACAGCTGCCTCGGTGTGTGCATCTGCAGTCTAATACAATGCTTTGATACTTGCAGTATTAAAAAGTTTACTGTGGGACATTTGCACTTAATGACTGTGAATACTCTGTCCTATGAAGATAGTTTCTGTTTGTCACACATGTATTCCACATGTAAGACATAAATATGATCCGAACCATATTAAAATGTTCAACATCTGCTGCAGTTATTTTAGGGTGAAATCTCTGTGAATCATTGTGAAATCATTCATACAGGGATGGAAAGAAATGGTGTTCCTCTTTTTAGTGTGGAAGACCATAGAGGTAAATCAGCACAGATCTACTTGAGTCTCCCCATTCAGTTTGATGGCTCTGATCAGGGAACAGATAGATTAGCACTGGTTTGTTTCCCCTCCTCCTTATCCTCCTCCTCCTACTCCTCCGACCTCCCCCCAACCTTTCATCCTGGTCTCCTCCTCTGCCCTTCTGTTTTAAACTGTTTAAGGTGATCGAATTTTCCCCATCCTCCCAGTATGGTCGGAGGGGATCAAAGGTGAATGACCCTTGCCTGATTATAAAGGTTGGGGACCTTCATAATAAATAGGGGTCCTGCTAAACAGATCTGGATTGCTAGATAGCACTAGCTATATGCCTAAACCTCAGGTCCAATTTGTAAGTCACTCTGGATAAGAGCGTCTGCTAAATGACGTAAATGTTCACCTTTATTTCCAAATCCAATATCCCATTAGCATTTATTAATTTTGCTTTATTGGAAATGATCTTTGTGTTCATATCAGATTTACATTTTAGTTATTTAGCAGACACTCTTATCCAGAGCGACTTACAGTTAGTGAATACATTATTTGTTTTATTTTTCATACTGGCCCCCCGTGGGAGTCGAACCCACAATCCTGGCATTGCAAACACCATGCTCTACCAAATGAGCTACATCCCTGCCGGCCATTCCCTCCCCTACCCTGGGCCAATTGTGCACCGCCCCATGGGTCTCCCGGTCGCAACCAGCTACGACAGAGCCTGGATTCAAACCAGGATCTCTAGTGGCACAGCTAGCACTGCAATGCAGTGCCTTAGACCACTGCGCCACTGCACCACAGATAGCTGTTCAATAAGATTTCATGAATCGAACTGAAAATCCAAAAGCTCTCAAATGGAGTGCAGGCACTAAATGCCATCAGAAACATTGTGCTGACCATAATGTACATAGCAGAGGATCTTGCACCAATACAATCTCCGGTCAGCATTATTTGACTGAAAGCCATAATCAATTCAAAGATAGAAAAAAACGAAAATCCTTAGAAATGTTCTTTATTTGTCCCTTCCACCATTCATTGGTGAAATGGATGGTGGATGAAGGGACAGATGCATAGGTAAGCATCCTCGTTGAAGGCCGTTGACAAGCGGAGACATTTCTTGTCCTGTTACAGGATATCCTCACAAATAGAGGTGCAGAAAAGTGAGAACTGCCTCGACTCATTTGGCCATAATAAGGGGGGATGGGGATGAGCCGAGTTTGGCCGAGGAGTATCGATTAATTTCCCAATAGCCTCTGGTCCATGAGCCGCGAACCCTGGCCTCCGTTGCTAGGTGACCACACCATCCAAGATGGAGCACGGGATGATGAAGGGTGACAGCAGAGCTGAGGGTCACTGGGGCCAGTGGTCATTCTGAGCCCCTGTGGGAGGCTTCGGACATGCAGATAATGCAATGAAACTGGATATAGGCTATATGGGCTATAGAGATATACTGCAAAGCCTGAATATGTGATATACGGCGTTGAATGCCTTAGATGTGGAATCTCCCAGTGATATTCACAGCTTTCTGTACATTAGGCTCAAATCAATTGAATACGCATTGCAGTGTTTATGCAGCATAGGTTTTTCCCCCTGGTCTAATACATTTGCAGAATGTGTTAGGGTACATAAATACAACATGGACTCCCCCCTCTCAAGTAGATGCTTCCAGTTTTCCGAATCAGACGTGAATGTGCAGGTTGTTTGTTAACAAGGACACTGCATAAACATGGCTAAGGCAGGATTGATACCTAACCATTGCTTGGATTCTGTTGATCAGTCATTTACCTAGAATCTGTTGATATAAGAACACATTCCCAAATGTACAAGCAACCAGATGGTAGCTATTTACTGAACATTTAGAAATATTCTCTTCAGCCTTATAAGGTTTCAAACATGCATGTTTCAAATACAATTCAAGTGCATTTCTAATCAGACAAAACAGTGGCTACTGATGATTAGAAATGCACTCAAAATGTATAAACATTAATTTAGGTATTACATTATTATGCTTCAGTTTCCTTTGTTGTGTTTCTAAACCAATGTAATAAGAATCACCCACCACCCACAGAACACAATAATCTGAAGTAGGAATTTACAATACCTAAATTCTGCTCTTAAATGGGAAAAAAATGTAAGATGAGAACTTACGGCAGGTAATTGAATAATTAAAAACTCTAAGCTCTAAAATACATTGAACGGTATAAATGCATGTTAACCCAACTAATAATACAGTTATTATCTTGACTCAATGATAATAAAATATTTACAATAGATTCAGAACACATTGTCAGTAATAATTCATACAATAGGTACCATTGCAGCCTTTTTATTATTGATTGCAAACCGTGAGAGGGTAAAATGATACAGAGGGGAAAAAAGGGAAACATTTCAACTCACAGACAGATGTAAAAGGATCTACACCATTCTGGCCTCGGCAGTGAAGTTACCAGAAGGCAAAACCACATTGGGTTAAGGTCAGGGGGATAAGCCCATACTGTCAGCCATAAAAGGCCACCTTGTATTGTAGAGTTGCCAATGTAGCATTGCCTCCTCCCTGCATGAAGACTTTCCCTTCATCCTCTGCCATGTCTCTCATGTGAGCCTCAGTAGTTGCGGAGACATGTTTTATTTCTGTGTTTGAGTCCATATCCTGAGGACGGTTTGGAAGTTTTTCTTTCTATTAATAATATTGGGGGGGTGGGAATGTTGTTATGCATTTGCTTTGGTAAAAGGCAGGATGTTCTTTACTCTTTTTTTTAAGCCCTGAGCTGTATGAGTGTATTTTCTCTTAAACATTTGTATCCCTTCTGAGAGCAACCTTTTTCTGCCCTGAGGATTTGGTGGGCCTCCCTGCCCGAATAACTGAAACAACACTACTAGCCTACAGAAAATGAAGAATATGGGCAGTTAAGAGCTACAGTATGGGCATCCAAATGTGAAGTTCACTGATAGGGAGGAGAAAAAAGAAAGAGTGAGAAAGAAAACGTAGCCTTTCACTCTGTGTAATTAGATTGATGTGCCGAATTTGCCCCAAACATTTGGAAAATGATCATTTATTACAATTACCACAGAGAGCGCCTGTAGCAAGAGTGCTTGAACTCTGTGTGTTTGTGTGTGGGTGTGTGTGTTTGGCTGGGGAGAGTGAGGGGGGTGTTTGAGATGGTATCAATCGCCAGGCCAGGCCATTGAATGTATTGATTAGTTACCTTTCTTATTAACATGCTGATTAAAGAGAGAAGGGAGAGAACTGGTAGGCAGGAGAGAGATGCACATATGCAGCTGGGACACAGAAGAGCCCTGCCACACGCAGGGAGACAGAGCTCAGGCAGAGGATGCAGAACGGATTAAAAACACAGGACAAGGAACGAAAAGCAGGGGATAATTTGAGGAGAGCTCCGGAGCAGGCTGAGGCTGCGGAACAGAGGATGGGAGAGGAGGGGGAAATGGATGCAGATGCTGACCTGACAGGCAAACAGACGAGAGCGATGCTGCCGGCTTGAAACCCCAAACAACACCGACTGGACAACACTGAGCTAACCCGCAAAGACTGATACTCTTGGCTGTAAGAGAAACACACTCTCATGCTGACAGGCCAAGGCAAGCATTATCATGATAGAAAATAGAACAGTACGTATGATGTTAATCTATATGTAAATGTTTCATAAGTGATATCTCTAATGCACCGTGGCAAATGGTCATACATTGCCAAGCAGTTATGATTAGGGAATTCATAGGATGGTTATGGATATTTCTGAGAAATTGGTTTTTATTCCAAGCGGGACTGAAAGGTGTGGAGGGCATGCAAGGAGGGAGATGATAGAACGGCAGGGTTTGTTTGTGTGCGTGTGTGTTGGGGGGGGCATGAGAGAGAGACAGAGAGAGAGAGAGAGAGACAGAGAGAGAGGGAGAGAGAGAGAGAGAGAGAAAGAGGGACAGAGAGAGAAGAGAGAGAGAGAGAGAAGAGAGAGAGAGAAGAGAAGCGAAAGAGGGAGGGGGGTCGGGAAGAAAGAGGGAGAGAGGGGGTGTTCATTTGAGTTTGCTTTGGAATCAAATCAGTTGAACTATAGGTAGAATAGAAAATAAAATAGAATATGCAAGAACCAAAATATATTGCATCATCAACATAGTCATAGGTATCACAAGACAACCAAGGCATTAGCCGCAATAGGCCGCAATAAAAAATGTAGTGTTGTGCAATCACAATCTTTTCTGAGATTCTATTAGATTTATTGTAGAATAATCATAAATAGGTACTTTTAGAATATTTTCAGTAGGTACCATGCATGGATTCTTTAAAACTATATTCTGGGATTTGAAAAACAAACAAAATGGGGTCCCTGCCACTTGTTTCGGTATACAGCTGAGGGATGGGGCTAGGGAAATGTAACCCCTTTCAAATTCACACAGGGCTCGAGACGCAAGAACTGTGACAGGGTGGGAGTTTCGGCTTTCCATGGTGACATCATAAATTGATAATAGACAAATAAGAGAGTTCCAAACCTCTCTGCCAATAACAGCTAGTTTTCAGTTTCCCCTCCCCACTCAGACCACTTCAAGACAGTCCTAGCAAAAGTCTTGCTTGAGAAATAGTTTTTTGCTAAAAAGCTTTGCCCATTTTAATATATTACAGTAAGGTACTTAATTGTTACCCAGAAATGATTTGAAATTGATACAAAAACGGCTGTATTGGGCCTTTAACCTCATTAAATGACTGGTGAACAGCTTCTCAAATCCCAGACAGTGGCTTTAAAGTTATGCAACAAAAAGATGGCTCTAAATATTTTATTGACCAGGAGGAATAAGGTGAGATTGTAACCATGACATAGAGGCAATATTTATATCTCATTATCTTTGACAAGAGGCAGTTTTCTTTATACATGTTTTGGGTTTTAGTTACACAAGACCAATTTTACTGTGTTTAACTCTACTGCACTCATATGTTCCTGTAGGAAACTGCAAAAGCAAAGTCAGTTGTTTAATGCTAATGTTCAAACTTTACAGAACTCTTATAAAGTTAGTGTAAGATGTGTACCAGAGCCAGAGAGTAAAACAAAGCGCAACTATATCGACCCTTCTAACCCGTCGAGCAGAAGGTTGTATATAAAATCGTTTTTCCCTCTTTCAGAAGGAAAAATTAGCAGTAAGATAATGTCATTAACATAAAGAATGGATGCCTGTAATTATTCTAACTATAATAGCGATGTGATATTTAGGCCTACATTTGTAAATATGCAAGATGCATATATTGATTAGGCTAAACATCAACAAATATGCACACACGCACGAACACACACACACACACACACACACACACACACACACACACACACACACTTAGCCTACACTGAACTAAGCTAACTGAACTAAGCTAAAACAACTCAACATGTTGTTTTATCGAAGACCCTCATGTTGATAACATTTATGCCATAACTTTAGCCAACAGCTGCACCTGGCTGCACACACGTGTCTTAATCTGAAAACTCGATGCATCGAAAAGTCGATACTCCTCAATTATTAGGCTAGGGCAAAAACAATCTACGATGTATTATAATCTATTGCTTTAATTGAAATGAGACCATTTCTGCGATGTATTATAATTATTGCTTTAATTGAATTGAGACCAGTGTGAACAAAAGTACAGTAATATAGGCTAATCTTATTGGACGTTTGAATAATTGTTTTGTTTGTTTTTTGTTTGACAGGTTACAAATAGCCTACGTGTAACATATTATATTGCCTATAGGCCGTCTAAGTTTAATATTAAACTGTAAAAAAAATTCAAAACTAAAGTCAAATGACTAGATCTGTTCATAGAGAAAATAGTGTATGCCATAAAAGCATAAGTGCACAAAGTTGTTCTGACCCTGACATTTAGGATATCATTACTGGCATTGGTAGGCTAATGACTGAATACAGTTAATGTAAGATATGCTGCTATACTTTTAGAATAAAATAAAAAATCTTAGGACACAAAAATCTTAATTTATAAATGGGTAAGTATCCTACATTCGCGCTCTTTTGGCACTTAAGTGAACCCCTGGGCTACTTGTTGAGCGTCAATTTATGTCAACCTGTCATTCAACGCAGTTGATATGTCTTTTAGATCTCATCAAAATATTGGAAGAAAATTGGATAGCAAATATGAGTTTGCTTTCCAAGATGACAGTAGGGTTTTATTGACACGACTTCAGCAAACAGGCCTAATGCCCGGTTTGCCACGTTTGAAACACAATGCGTTTGATTTAATTCTAAAGTATGCGTTATCCACAACTAAAAGTACATCCACAATTGATAATCAATCAATCAATCAATTTTATTTTATATAGCCCTTCTTACATCAGCTAATATCTCGAAGTGCTGTACAGAAACCCAGCCTAAAACCCCAAACAGCTAGTAATGCAGGTGTAGAAGCACGGTGTAGAAGCATAATCAAGTTATATGTCTATCGGTTTATTGACTCACTCATTTATTGACACACTAAAAACAACTGTATTGTCTTAAGTTGTAAGTTACACGAATATGCATGCAGACTTTTCATTGATGAATAGATCAATAGCCTATTATTTTATTTTCTGATGTTAGAAGTCTAATCAAGTCAAATGAATTCAATTATTGATTATTCTCTTGCATCAAGCGTCATGGTAGTAATTGATTTATTGATTGGTTGATGGGTGTGTTTTCGTTTTAGGAATTAATGTATAGGCCTACTGAAATAAAAACCATAAAATGAAGCATCATACAGTTTCAGAGAACAACACCAAGAACATGTATATATTTTAGAGACAAATTAGTATTTTCTTATAAGTATTGGTTTTAAAAATGTTGCATGAGGTAGGCCTAATCATTTGAGAAATAATGAGATTTGATAATTGCTTTAAAATTATTCTGCGGTTTAAAAAACACTCAACACTACGGTTACAATGAAGGCTATTTCGTAATAACTTTTATTCAGCTATCTTTATTTAAACTTTTCTCTTGAAACTGACAAACAAATTGCCAACCAATACAAATAAATAGATAGATATTTCCCATTTACAAGTTGGCCTATCACCTCTATAGCCTAACCTTTGTCTATTTATGACATTAGCAGTTTAGTCTAGCATTTATAGGCCAAATGCACTCCCATATGTGACCAAATATAAGATAATTTATTATATAGTTGGATGAACATAATGTAAAAGGAACAGATAGCCTACAATTTGTTATGCAGATCCCGAACTCAACCCCAAATGCCATCCATACACCTCTATGTCACCGCATAATGCCCAAACAGACCAACAAGCTGGCGACATTTTCTTGATTTAAAGACAACTATTGAAACAATTTCAACTTTTTACATGTTCTGTAGGCCTATTTCAAGTAACAGACATGTTAATGACCTTATATAAAGTTGAAATGCTAAAGTTCGTGTAACTGGGATTGATGTAATGAACGTGGTATTTTAGTAAGAGAATAGACAACAGGAAAATTATATTTTTGTGCCTATCAAAATATATATCCAATGGACTGCACAATGAACGTTTGGAATAGCTTTTACAATGTTTAAAATGTCAAGATCTTTCAGTTTATTAGCAGATGGTTTGTTAACTCGTTCAAATAAAAGTGTGTGTGTCCTATGCATATGGTGAGATAGGCCTACATAAGCCCATACCGACACAACGAAATTGGAAAGTAACTTTTGGATGCAAGGTTTTGTTGAAAAATGACAAGCTGTTACAGGCGAGCATGTAAAGTTTGCATGGTTTGGCTGCATTTATGATTAAACATACAGTAGGCATGCATAAATAATGATGAAATAAATAAAGTTCATAATACAGAGTAAAACGTTTATAAATGTAATAACCACGAATGTGTTCGTTTGTGTTTCTCTTGCAGAATAGGCCAAACCGAGTGTTTAGTGATCGGCAGAAGTATAGGGCAAGGCCTTGTGTTTTATTCTTGTTTTATTATTTGCCTATAAGGTATTCGACTCAACTAGTCTATTCAGTACATAAATATCGTAAATTATGTTTTCTCAATCAAGAAAAAAAGGGAATCTGATAACTGTGAGACAACACGCCTACAGATCACATGTCCAGCGTTGATATTTTCGCAAATAACATATTCACTCTGCGTGTAGGAAACTTGAGGTTAGCTTAAAAAGTAAATATGAAGATGCAAGCCGTGTGTGTGTGTACATGTTTGTGTGCGTGTGATTTCATTTTCATGCACTTGGCCTATAGCTTACTTTTGATCCTAATCTTCAATGGATTCGAGGAAAAGTTAGTCTGGTAAGGAATCTAGGACTATATGCTACTGGCTAAAGCAGAGGAAACATGCATGGTCTCAAAGCCCTGTCCCTTATGGGCTGGAAGGTAAACAACCAAGGCACTGGACACGGTTTCGCTTTCAGGTTTCATGTTTTTCATCATTTGCGCAGAGAAATGCCTCTGTTTTCAAGTGAAATCATACCGGATTTAATAATGTATGAGGGTTCTCAAGATGAAAGCACCACCAAATAAGATCATAATGCTACAATCCACAAGTCTCATATCAAACTCAGTAGGCTATTGTGTAATATAGAAGCATGTAGGCCTATGCTTCAAATAATTATTTGAAAAGTCAAGTGAAAACATTTGCCAGATATGTCGACTAGTCTACATTAGGAAATAGAAATGGGCAGGACTATGTCTTTTTCTGTAGGCTATGCATCACATAGTCCTTACTAAAAATAAAATGCAAAGCAAAAACTGATTTGTATGAAGTGCTAGAGCGATTTGAAACTAGTATTAAGACTGAAAATGTATTTTCAGATATAGATTACCAAGGGAGTTGTGGGCCTACTTTTCCTTCCTCACAGATCTCATGCGACCATCGAGGAACTGTTCTCCTTTAGCCGCGCTGAAACGGTCAGCATGAAATATTTGATACAATGACAATGTATAGGCTTATGATAAGAGTAAACGTTTTTTTTAAATTATGTATATGTGCCTCAACATATCCTGATTAAACCCATCAGATCTTTCAGTCAGGTATGATATTTTATATTTTAATGTTCAACAAAAATAATACAGATATATTTTTTAAATCCCCACGTTTATTGTTGTCATCATTATGGTTATCATTGTTGGTATTATAATGGCAATAGGCCTATGTAGCCTACAATAGGCCTATATCATAATATATTGTCTTAGATAAATGGCTAAATGTTGTATTATTGTGTGCTATTTGAGGTGAAAGTGCCATCCAGTTCGGTAGGCCTTCAAAGCAAGAGCTCTGTCTGTGAAACCTATAGGCTATGTGATTATTATGCTAATAAAATTCAGGTAAGGACAGTGTGTAGATTTAGAAAAAAATCAATGAATTAAGCATTGGAATACACGTTTTTTTTTATGTGAGCAGTAGCCTTTACAAACAAAAATCATTAAAGAAGATGACAGTAGGCTGGTGTTTTAGTCCGATAGCAGCATAGGTCAAAAACAAAACAATGTCCATATGACGATATATATAGGCTATTGATATTTGCTTTTTGGCAAAGAGAGAAATAACTGGACAGCAGTCTCTTTTTGATTTCGTCGAGAATAGCCTGGTGTTGTTTTTGTATAATCTTAATCAATGTACGGATTTGACAAAAATAAACACAGTAGCCTACTGTCTTTCTGACAATAACATATATTGTTATAACGGATATGAAGCGAAGTTGAGGGCCACATACTCCCGGCCAGCGTCTGAGTGCTGAAGCTCGGGTGTCAGCATGCCTACTCGAGTTATCCAGCCACAGAAGGTGAACTTTCACCCCGACCTCCTAAAAGACCTTTTTATTTTCGTTCTGTAGCTGCTGACCATTTTACCTCCAGCTACTTGCTATCCATACACGTATCTCACCATCCAGGCTTTCTCGGCGCGGATCGATAGGGCAGCATCTGCTCCGGGAAGGCATCGGTCCCACCGCACACGGATTTTTTCAAACGCCAGAATTGCTCATCTCTGAAAATTAAACTGACAGTTAGATATGATTAGTATGCCTAGTATCAACCACCTCTCTTTCTCTCAACTCCCAAATCTCTCTATCTGACACACACACACACACACACACACACACACACACACACACACACACAGACAGACACACACACACAGACACACACAGTGGACTCACCAAATATGTGCTGTGTTAAATGAAAAGCCAGAGCAATATCTGCTATAGGTCGAGTATCTTATGTAAAAAGGTCGCATTTAAACGAATGGCCTCATTGATCTTGTTTAGAACTACAGATTGAAGTGCGCAATCTGGTGTCAATGGGCCTGCTCAACCGTGGTTTGAGTGCTGATTAAGAGGTCCCCTAAATGAATCAGTTACAAGCGTGTCACTTGACAACGTTTATGTGTAAGAAGTTGGATTTACATTCCACTCACATCTCCAAAAAAAGAGAAAAAAAGCTTTAAAGCAGGAGGACATTATAATATAATTCAGATGAGCCCTATGGAGGGATACAGATTTAGGTATTCCAAAATGGGTGGTGAGAGTCTACACCATGTAGTCAATATAAATAGATGTTCAATAGTCAATAAGACAGTAATGCGATTCTTGTAATTGCATATTCATGACTAATACCATTTGTTATAATTAGTAACAGGGTAATAGTATAATAATCACACAATAATAAGAATAATAAGAAAAATAATAATACAACCTCCACTACTACTACTACTGGTACAAATAATAATAATAATAATAATAATAATAATAATAATAATAATAATAATAATAATAATAATAATAAAGGAAAATATGGACAGAAAACAATTGTTTACAGTTAAATCTGCAGTCCGGCATCAGGATAAATATAATAATAATAGGGTTGTGTAGCATGGATGGACACAAAAGCACAACACAGTAGGCTAGCTCAGTGAGCTACAGGAGCCTAACCGTTGCAGTCCAGGGTCAGGTGAATTAAATAGCTGAACCATGGTCAGGATGCTCGCATAATTCATAAGCTCTGCATGCTATTAGATAAAAAGGCTTAACTTTGGGGTTGTGAGAAAGGGTTCGTCTTCACCTAGTTGGTCAAACCCTGCCCCCTCCCTGGAGACGTTGGCCGAAGCGAAAGGGTTAATTGGAGTTGGAATTTCATTGCACATCTGTCAGATTTTTAAGCCTGTGACGTAGCCTACTGAAAGGAGCGAGTGTGAGCGGGGGGAGGAAGAGAAGCGAAAGAGTTGGTGGTGCTGAAATCGATGAAGTAGCAGACTGATGGAAGAGGAGGAGGAAAATCTCACGAGATAATGAAAGAAAAAGAGGAGAGCTGCTAGGTAGAGAAGAGCGAGGCTACAGTTGGACGTTTGACTTAAAAAAAGACCAAAGGACAGGGAAAGGACGTATACCTAACCGCCAATTGTTTGGCCTCTCGTTTTATTGTATGTAGCATCCCTCCGTGGATCTGACCAATTGTGTGAATCTGCGCGAACAGGCTGGAAGACCAGAGACAAGCGACACAATCGGAGAGATGCAGACCACGGACAACAGACGCGGATGCGCTCATATAACGGAATAAGGTAGGAATTATACAATTAAGAGGACACATATCTGTTTATTTTTGGTGTCATTATATCTCAAAACCACTTAAACGCTCCTAAATAGAACATATAACCACAATTCGTTGTCCGTGTTGTGTTGAGAAATATGCAAGCATGACGCACGTTAATGTCCAAAGAATCGTGTGCGCGCTCATCGAGTATTCAGAACTTTGCATGAGGCAATATGTGATTTGTAAGAGTGGATTTGCCCGTGAAGACATTTCGATGTCTTTTTTTGTGTTACATATGCATTGATCGGCTCTCGTAGAAATGAAAAATTACTCTTAATGTTTGAAATGCTTGTGACTGTGGTGATAGTCTACAATAGCCTAGACGTCACTATTGCATGAGTAGGCTACAACTAAAATACAGGCGAGTAAACATTTGATCTCCCGCAGGCAAAAGAGCGACGATTCTGCCGAAGAACACAGTCTAGCACCAAAGAAAGGACGAGAAGAGTGTTGTAGCACAAATCCAAATAATGTGATAGTTAATCTTACTGAAGCTGCTTCACACTCGATTTCCTGGAGTTTGAAGGAGTTTAAAGACACTACTTATGTTGTTATCAGATAATTAATTAGACAGCATATAAGCTCATAAATCAATCCATTCAGAAATCAATAAATCCATAGTATTGTGCAACAGAAGAGGGCCATCCAGACTATTAGGCTACTGTTAAACAACAACTAGGCTACTGAAACAACAAGATCAATAGAAAAAAAGATACATTCACTGAATTCAAAATGGATGGAAGCCTAGGGGAGATGTCTGTCCAAATCCACTCTGAGCTCCACAGTCAGGATGGCAGAGCGATGCTGCATTCACGGGACCTTTCAGCTGCTTTCCCCAGGCCCTCCCTTGGGGGGCACTCCATGTCCCTGGAGCCTGAGCACCGACCTCCAGGTTTCGACCACTCCATGTCAGCGTTGGGCTATGGAGGAGATGCTCCATCTAGCTGTGGCAGCACGTACACCACACTAACCCCCCTGCAGCCCTTCGATGACAAATTTCACCACCACCATCACCACCACCATCCCTGCCTGCCGGTCAGCAATGTCATCGGGAGCTTTACTCTCATGCGTGAGGACAGAGGCCTGGGTGGCAACTTCTACAACCCTTACGGCAAAGATCTGGGGATGACGCAGAGCCTTTCGCCACCTTCTACAGGCTCTGGCTTGGGGACACCCATGCACGGTTACGGGAGCCTGGGAAACAGCCCCAACGGCAATGGTGGCCAGATGCTTCCAAGTGGTTACGAGGTCCACGGGGGCAACATCTTCTGCAGGACGGCGGACTTCGGCAGGGAGATGTCCCCTCCAGGGCTGGGCGGCGACTCGTCGGTCAGCCATCAGCTGAACAAGATGGAGGCTCACCAACACGCGCCCAGCCACCATCCTCACATCTACAGTCAGCACTACCAACACCACCACCACCCCAGCCAGCAGTCCTCAAAGGCCGGGGAGCTCCCCCACTCCTCGTCCTCTTCGCCCAGCAGTGAGGGCATGCTGCCCAGCTCTCAGGGCAGTGGAGGTGGAGGGGCTGGAGAGGAGATCGACACCAGGGACGTGGCCCAGAGGATCATCACTGAGCTGAAGAGGTACAGCATCCCCCAGGCCATCTTTGCAGAGAGGGTGCTGTGTAGGTCACAGGGCACTCTGTCTGACCTCCTGAGGAACCCCAAGCCCTGGGGCAAGCTCAAGTCTGGCCGCGAGACCTTCAAGAGGATGTCCCGCTGGCTGCAGGAGCCCGAGTTTCAAAGGATGGCCTCACTGCGGCTGGAGGGTAAGATCTCTTTCCATTTCTCTCCACCTCTCTCTCTCTCCATGTTTTCTAAAAAAATCCAACAAGATCTGTATGCTGCTCAGAGGAATGAAAAACAAGTAATTATTTTCCTATGTTCCTAAAGGATAGGTTTGAATGATAGGTTCATAGTTTGCACAGTCATGACTCTCACATTTTAGGCGCTCACAAAATACATGTTACAGATCATTCAAGGAGCAGGGTACACAATTTATTTTGATCTAGTTAAACCATTAGAATGGACATTTTCCATTCTTAAATGAACCATGGAGATCATAATTACAAGGATTATTGTTGGTGGTTTAAGAACTTTTGAAATCACCAAAAAATACGATTTGTTTGTGCATGCCTGAAGTTAAGAGTTGGGGAGATAGTTAGGAAATGTTGTTTCTGTTGTGGAAACATACACCTGTGCTTTCACCCACACTTCATATGAAATCCCCATGTCTGGGAACAATAAAATGAATATTGGTGAAATGGGAGTACAAGATAAAACAACATTATGAAAAAAAAATAGGTATTTTTAAAAGGCAGGGCATGATTTGTTGGTTGACATTTTATATTCTTTGGGGATATGCACTGAAGAAGTGCATATCAATATACAGTGCCATGTTACAGTGTTGTCACTCCATAGGGACTGAGAACCCATTTGATACACGAAGCACAGAAAGAGATCCAAGTGAACACAGTAATATGATATGGGCTGAGAGGAGTGTGTGTATGTCGGCAGGGGGCTGTGAGCTGTGTAAGCAAGCACAGTTGATCACAGCTTTTCGCTATCTGTCAGCAGCCCAACTGATTAAGCCCAAAAACACAATAGGGCTCATAAGTAATGATTGTGCACTCTTGCAATCCTCTCACAATTATTGATCTTTGATTGTTTAGCTCTCTGAACACGTGTACATCCTCAGTTCGACAAAATGTTACACTAATCATACTCAACCCAGTTACAAGTGATGAATTATCTTGTTTAGATTTGCAGAGTTTCTGTTGTGTGACAGTTTTGTTGTCTACAGTATATCTTCAATGCATACAATCTTTACTTGAAGCAGTGTTATTGTGCAAGGAAGGAAATGTTTTCCCCCTGCCACTGAGGTGTTGTGCGATCTGTAAACATAATACTTTTTTTCATTTTGAGAAAACACCACCTTTTTATCATAGATGACCAAACAATTTGGATGATCCTGCAGTATTCTTGTTATTTTACCTCCACAGTCATATATATTTTTTCCACGACTCACTGCTCCAAATTCAAGGAGCAGATCAATCCTAGTCATAAAAAATGAAGGAGCTTACGTGGGGAATATATTGCGAGCGTACTAACATTTGACAATGCTTCTCCCCCACACAGACTAAACTTGCATATTTAGTTATTGGCAAAGGCACAATTTGGACAGCTCTGCACTTTTCTACATAACCTACTTTCTGAGGGGGTTGTTTTTCCCTTCCCGGCCAACCCCCTTTTGTTTAATTACAAGCCTCTATTGATTTCCATGGGAAAGAGCAGCACGCCTTGCACACACATACCTCGACCACATCGGCAGATCGAGACTGGAATTAGAATGCACAGTGCCCTGTGCTCCCTAGTCTGAAGATAGCTCAAATGTTGTTTGCGTCACGCCTCAAGTTTTAAGATGATCCACCTTAATGCAACTCTCCCTTAAATACCCACCAGCTCCTTCAGCATGTCAGTATCTCAGCCAGCTCTCCATGTTTATTTTTATCATGCCAGTTATCTTCCCTCAACAAAATGTTTTATTATGCAAAGCTTTAGGATAAATGGTGGACCTGATTATGTCATGTCATCGTCTTCTAATATTTCTCTTTATGTGGAGACATTCTGAAGAGCTTACATGGAGAAGGTTATTTTTTCTCTCTCCTGTTTAGTGGTTATGCTCTCTAGATGCATCTTCAGGCTAACCTCAGGCTGTGGAGGAGGCAATCAGGCTTTAGTCAG
Organism: Coregonus clupeaformis; assembly: GCF_020615455.1. Lineage (NCBI taxonomy): Eukaryota > Metazoa > Chordata > Actinopteri > Salmoniformes > Salmonidae > Coregonus > Coregonus clupeaformis. The sequence continues at coordinate 104,610 of NW_025534517.1, read as the reverse complement.
AGAAGAAGGCAAGGTGCAGCTAAAGACCACACAGTGGTGCTTGAACACTTTAAGTCGTGAGGGATCAAGGAACCTAACTTTAAAGATGATGGCTGAAGCCCTTGACTGAAGGTCTAAATGAATAAGAAAGGTCAATGCGGTTTATGTCTCAGGTCCAGTGGCTGCGCCATCCCCCAGTAATGAAAGCCATGAAGCCAATCCACTGTATGTACACTATTATATTCAGTTCAGTTATCCTAGCTCAAAGGTCACAAGGGAAATATTTGCATGTGAAAAATGCGTAACATTCCAGTATGGTTTTAACAGCACAGTCTCCCAAACAAACAATGTTGTTTTTATCGGGTTGTTGCAGCTCCCCATTCTGGCGCTGAAGGGGTTAACCCGCCTCTATGGGTCGAGGAGTCTGAGCTGCACAGATTTAATCAATAATTTCTATCAGCCCCTGGCCCAAGAAATCAGCAGGGGGTGGGCTGGGGCTGGAGGGGGGAGACAGGGAGGGGGTCGGCTAGGAGGGGGGTGGAGGTTCAGACGCCGGGGGGTAGGGAAAGGGCTTTCGATCACGTTTCAGCAACACGAGACAAGGGCATACATCATGATCAGGGGCTGTTCCCACGATCATAAGAAGCCTATAGGGGAATATTTATGTCTCCAGGAGTAGCCCCGGTGCCAGGGATTTATAGCATGGTAATTGCAAGCCTTTTACACATGATTACAGCATAAGGAAGCATTTACTTAATGGTTGGCGTTATGATCGCCAGTGAGGGAGGGACAAAAGGACAGGATGGAGGGGCGGAGGAAAAAAAGAGGAGTAGGACACCCTGACTCCTCCAACAACCCATAATTCCACAGTACAAGCAAGCTAACCACTACTTTCATCTCATTGCTTTCATTACTATGTGTTTCTGAGCACAGTACAGTATGGGTTCTATAGCTGCAGTCTTCTTATTGACATGGTATGAACATATAATGCCAGTAAAACATGTAGCAGTTGGGAAAACATATTTATTTTAGTTGTGGTAATATTGACGTTTGACATTTCAGGCCGTTCAGATTTTAATGAGACATGGCTCGATAACTCTCAGAAATGTAAATGAGCTGTAGATGCCTAAAAGCTAACAGGCCCTGTAATCACAAGTTGACAAGAGGTTAGACATCCCAGAGTCTAACATTTCCTTCAGATAATGATTCAGAGTGAATATACAGTGGGAATTACAGCACAATGTATTAATGCACAACATTCACATTAGCTAAACTAGACCTCAGCTATAGGCCTAGCCCTAGTGAATTTGAAATGTCGTCATTTAATGGCGCTGCTAATAAATGTCCTAATGATAAAATATTTATAAATTGTCTTTGAGTTGCCGTTTATCATATGCACTACTGTGGTTTTACAGCAAATATCAGGCCTATCAACCCTCAATGTGCGAGATGATTTTCAATGGGGAGATATACAGTAAGCCAATCTATCTATTGAACATCTCAGCGCCTTTCTTTGAGACTGGGGGCAGCCTCGCTGTGTGTGTGGTGTGCCCTGCTTACGCTTTAAAAATACCATCACCATCAGCAAAAAAGCAATACAACCACACACTGCTGATTGAGATGTCTTAAAAGTGTGCATTTAGGTAATTACAAGAGTCACCCAAATATGTTTTAGTCCACTTAGGGCTTCTGAACACTCGGAGCAGTGCAGACTCTGCTTGTTTCAATCCCCTCTGACGTAACCTATTTAATAGAAAATAAATTAGTCCCCCCTAAAGTGATTATCACTCACTCTCTCCGCCTCATGTAAATGACTTTTATGAGAAACTAATGATGTTGGAGTGTCCACTAAGGCAAGTCGGAGGGGAAGAGGAGGGAAAATGAGGAAGAAAGGGGGGGGAGGGGCTGTCTTAGTTTACGAAGACAACGGTGGGTGTAGTGTTTCCAGTACATACAGTATCTATGGTAGGCCTACTTGTACATGTGGTCAAATGTTTAGTTGTGGGCAGAGTAGCCCATACACTTTGTATTATCTAATCCTCAAATGGATGCACTGCAGACACAGCCTATAGCCTATACAGTTTTATCTCAGCACTCTAATTAGGCTACATGTAAACGTTGAACAATATAACATTGTAAGTGGGTCATTTCAAATTACTGCATTTTCTCTCAGAGACATTATATTATTTTCCCTCACGAGGACTGCACTGGCTACTGTATACTATGATCCTGGACTGCAATTGTGTGTGAATAGCCTATGGAGCATAAACACTTTTCACTCTCCTGTGAATGCACAGACTTGCACTTAGACATTTACTATCCTAATGCAAAAAGCATTTAGGGACTTTACTGCAAAAATTGCTTGCAGGCTACTTATAGTCTACATTTGGATGCTATTTGGTTGGCATGGCCAATTTTGCCTGCCTCAAGTTGGCTTCTCTTTTTTGCCTTGGAAAACGTCTGTTATTCCTGTAGAATGGTAGCCTCTGCCCCCGTTGCTACATCTCTGTCCTCTGTCCTGGATAACTGTCAACGGAAAACAACGATTTGGAATTTAGTCGAACTGAAATTCCAAATGAAAGTGAAGTAACATTGTAGCCGAGTTTTACCAGTAAATGTGTCTTTTTTTTTGGGAAAACTGTAACACTAATTTAACAAACCGTTGATAGTCAATAATAGCAGCAACATAATCCAAAACTGCAGGTAGGCAATTAAAGTAGCCAATGTTGTTGTGCAGGAGGTAACATTGACTTTTTATTTTATGCTCTAATCTAGCATAGGCTAATTCTGAAATGAATATGTGGTTGTCCCACCTAGCTATCTTAAGATGAACTGTAAGTCTGCTAAATGACTAAAATGTAAATGTAAATGTAGACCTATTCACTAAAAAATGAAATGCGTGCCTAGAAGAACCTGTTTATTTGTTATTTATCTGTAGCCTACTTTATGTATTTTCTTGCAGGTGGAGGATAATGTCCATGACCATGACAACAAGTATTTAGGCCTAGTCTAGTTGTCTAGTAAGCATTTATCCAAGTTGAGTGGCCTACTTGCATGTAAAAGTGTGACAGCCTAATGTCTTGATTTCTGGTGGATTAGGTTTACTTTACCAACTGTGCAGTGAAACAAGTTGCTGATTCATCTCTTTTAGCGAATCAAACTTGCTTAGCTAATCTGTTTTCCTTCAACAAATCCACTTTCTCTCAGCTAATCCATTTGTCCTAGTTAGCTAGCCAATCTGTTTTAGCTAACCCATTTTTATACTTCTTATGCCTATAGCTTGCAAGCGGAAGGAGCAGGAGCAGAGTAAACTGGAGCGCAACCAGGGCCCCAAGCGCACCAGGCTGGTGTTCACAGACCTCCAGAGGCGTACCCTATTGGCCATCTTCCGGGAAAACCACCGGCCAGCCAAGGACCTCCAGGTCACCATCTCCCAGCAGCTGGGCCTGGAGCTCTCCACCGTCAGCAACTTCTTCATGAACGCCCGGCGCCGCAATGTCAACAAGTGGGCAGAAGAGGGCCGACCCTCCTCCACAGGCTCCTCGGGCTCCAGCGTGTCCTCCTCTGCTGTGTCCTGCAGCACGGCCTGATGGGATAGATGTGGGCTGGGTGGGCGTCGTGGCAGCAGAGGGCACATAGACTGGTCTAGGTAGAGATCAGGCGTAATAATGTACTCCTCATTATCAGAGGGTGTGATGGAGTTGGCGTAGTTTCGTTTTTATGAAGAATTATCACAGAGCATTTCACACCAAAGTTGAGCACTCCTTGATATTGAAGGGGTGATACCCAAAATAATATGAGAACTTGTTTGAGACAAGTTCCTATAATTTGAATGGTCGTGGGTGAATAGTTTATTTGAATTTTAAGATGGTAACAGTGAGCACCCTTGATTTCTATATTTCCTTAACAGTCATTTTGAATATGGTAGGTTATCAAATCAAATTTCATTTGTCACATGCTTCGTTAACAAAAGGTGTAGACTAACAGTGAAATGCTTACTTATGGGTCATTTTCCAACAATCCAGAGTTAAAGATCAAAAACAAATTAATATAAATAATTACACAAGGAATAATATGGTTATGAGGCTATTAATAATCAGGAGGAGACATATTGTTTTTGCCCTCATGGCTAATTTCATCTCCCTCCTAGAAAGAAAAATCAAGAGGCATCACTGCATTGCATAAAACCCCTAAATACAATTTTCACCACCCGTTATATCGACAGATCTTCATCTTCTTATGTCCTTTGTTTCTCTGAAGAATCAAGACGAAGGTCACAGAGAATAACATGGGGATTGTGACAAAATCATAGCTCCATCACGTTTTCTAAAGAATGCGGCATGTGTCCCCATATAACATGGTTCGCAGGACTGCAGAACTCTTTGGATGATCAGGAGGTTATTTTGCTCTCTACGATTCTCCGTTTTCAATCATTACCTGTCACGAGAACCTTGACTTTTATTTTACACTTCTTGACAACGGTTCCAGCTTGAATGAATCAGTTTTCAAGGAGCAACCTTGGTGTGTCTCACTTTAAATCGGGACAGAATCAGTAAACAAGGGCTGAATTTCAAGGGATGCCAAGTCAGAGACTTTTTGATGCAACCCTCCAGCTTTAAGACGTTGACTGACCTACCAAACAAAAGCTCTGTAGCCATTTTGACTCAACCAAAACCCTTTGAACACGACGGACGCAAAGGAAAGAAGTACTTGTAACACAATGTATAGTAATGGTGTAGTATTTTTTCCACTCATGTTTCAAAACACTTAACTGAACAAACCTCGGCTCCATTGCAAATCTTTTTTTACAGACGCCTAGAAAATGGAGGAATGTGATTCTTTCAGCCCTTTTGTACAGATTTCAAGCACATTGCTCTACTTATAGAAATCCAATGGAAGTATGAGTTGTTGTTCCAGTCCTGCTACATACAACAAGGTCATTTTAGTTCCTCAAGGGACGGTTTTAACATGCCTCCTTATAACCAGTTTCATTGGAGCAAGAATTTAAAAAGCAATTGCTGAACTGATCGATGTATTTATTACTGCATTTGTGTATTTATTGTTTTTCTTTTCCGTTCTCTCTATTTATTTGGTAATTTATTTATGCTATCTATATACTGTAAGTATTTATTTAATAATGCTTTGTATGTCTGTGTAAAACTGATTTTTTTTCTGATGGGCACTTTTAGTTGTAGAATCCCATCGTAATACCAAAGATTAAGATTGTCCTCCCTGAATGTATGGCCTAAACCCCTTTCCTCTCCCCGACTCCCAGTGATGTTACGTATCTCTCTCTTGAAGGCCTTTGTTTTGTAGAATAATGGGGATTTCTTTACTATTGGCAAATGTCTCTGTGGTCAGGTCTTATGCCAAGGCTTGTTTGAATGTTGTGGTAATGTGACATCTCATAGGTTCACAGGTTGCTTGTAGAATTGTGTTCAAACACCGTTCAGCAGAGTATCTCGAGTGTCCAGGGATGCACTTACGGAGCATTTCAGGCTCTTAAGTGTGAATCCTTTGAGACCCCATGGAAACATGCATGCTGTGCATCTTCCTCGAGGTTTGCATAGTAGTGACTCCCCTTGCTGCAGTGTACACACTCCTGTCTATGTCCTGCTCAATGTGATTTCACCATCCTCCAGACTCATCCCTTCTGCCAGTCTTCTCAGTTCCACAGGCTCCTCAAGCGTTTTCTCGGTTCTGCTTTGGTGGGTAGTGGGGAGGGATAGCTTGTCCACCAGCTAGCTTGCGCCTCTCCTGTCTTTAACCTTGGGAGGGGCGTGTTGTGGGGGCCCCTTCACAGCATGCACTTGAAAGACGGGCGGTCATGAAAGAGGCCATCGACTTTTGCAAACTTCAAAGGGAGCCTTTTTCATCCGTCTCCTCTCTGCGTATCTGGTCTAAGGGTCCGCTCCTGGCCAGACCCGTGGGCTTAGGGGCATTCAAAGGGGGCGGGGAGATCAGAGAGGTGGCTGAATCACCCCTGAACAGGGTGCAATGTTTTGGGAGGGGGGGTGCAAGGGCACAATAGAGTAGAATTAAAGTTTAATGAGCAACAATTGTAAGCATGCTGTGACCGATGGAGGGGGCCCAGTCTGGTGCAGGGAACATGAAAACCCCTACCAGTTTTGATGTTCCTTTTTTTCTAGCTTGTCATATGGTGTTCTATCAAAGACAATAGGATAGGTCCCCATGACACCTTTATTTTTCCGCTGCCCATATTTTAGAATAGAGTCTGCCTTCAAATGGGGAGAGACTTCTCAGTCATTGTCTTCTCTGTCTTGACTGAGGGAGAGAACTCCCCTTTGTATGGAGAGTTGATAGACTATTGCAGGTGGTCTGTCATCAATTTAGCCTGTTGCACCCCCTAGTGGATTGTAAAGAAATGTATTTCTAAAAGTAAAAGTATGTCTTAGTCGAGGATGTTTAGAAACTCTTCAGAAACTCTTCCGGGGCTTAAAAACACAGGTACATTATATACCAAAGTATATCTGAATATGCATGGTTACCCTCTGATATTATTTTGTACTATAAATTAGTACACTAGAAATCCAAAGATAGTGAAGTCTGCTCCAGTGAGATGTGCTAAGTAACACAGTATTTTTAGGTTCAGCATTTGAAATTGGAACTGAGAGATTGACATGAAGTTGTGACTGTAGAGGAAGTCTTTTGACTCCGTAACCCCAGTGTTCCCTTTGTCCCCCTGTGTACATGAATACTTACCCATCTACCTCAACTGTGTGAGATGTTGTGTGCAAAGAAGTTTCTTAACCAAAGATTCCATCCTTTCAGGGTGTCTGTCTATCTATCTGTCTGTCCATCTGTCTCTCATGTTTTTTTCAAAACCAAATGTGCTGGAATCAATCTGTTACAGGAGCAACCAAGACCCATCCAGCCAAAGCGTAGTCCAGTGCACTACAGAAGTCATATTTACCAATAATCTGTATATAATCATTTTCAAGACCAAAAAAGTAGGTGACAATCCAAGCAAGGAGGATCTTGCTGTAATCAACGTTACCTATTCATTGTACCAAACTAGAATCATGTGACTTACTGTAATAGTTATGAAAGCCCAAGAATCAAGAGTTCAACCAAAAACAAAAGGTCAAGAGGAGACTAAAGCTATTTTTCCACATTTGTAAAACCATTTCTCCTTTTCCAATATGTTAGTATATTTGAAATACTGGTTGATCCCACTGTTGGAAGCAGGAATAAATGACTCCATACAAAAGCTTTAATGAGGCCAAATTGAGGGAAATATTGTATTTGACATGGGTTTGTGTCTGGGTTCCTAAACTAGGACTCACCCACCATACTTATTGTGCCATTCTCGTCCATGTGTTAGACTAACTAATGAATGTGGCTAACCAACCAAAGGCTTAAAACACAACACTTTAAATGTCAATCATGGTGGGACATTTTGTAACAACAACTTAAGAAAATCCCTTTGAATACCTCATGTGAAATTGTTTGTTGTGATGTTGCACCAAAAAATTAAAATGACTCATTTGTAACCCAATTTAGATTGTTGGTCTGTTGACTTCACGCTGCATGGCAATACACATTTGAGCACAGGATGTAGGTCTACATATGTTTCGTTTCGACTGTGACTGAGGAAATGGAAAATAAACAATTTACAGTCACTACAGTTTGGAGGTAGAAATATTAATTCAATTCAAATCAGTTCTTTCAAAGTTATATTTATTCGATGACAAAATATACTTAAGTAAGTAAGTAGCCTTGCACGAGCTTTGGCATGTGCGAGCCAGAACGGCTCACAGGAGCAGGAGCAGGAGCCTATCGCTTGTTTCTGTAGCGTGAGGCAGCTTCATGTACAAGTACACCCCCTGGACAGGATGCTAGCTACAGTGATAATGTAGATAATGACATTTGCCTTATACATAATTTGTAAAAACACCTTTAAAGTACTGTCTATATAGACATAAAGTGGCAGAAAGTGAAATGGTAAAAACAAGACTAAAACAATGGAGGAAGAAAAATGAATTACATTAAATTAATAAAAGGGCTCAGTTTTTCCAGTTAGGCCGCTTTGATTGGCAGGAGTTACATGATAGGGTAGCACCCGTACAAGGCGATGCCACACTGGTTGTCCTTGTTGCGTGACATCCGTATATATCCCTGGTCTCCCCACGATAAGCCCCAGCTAGACAGAGGGTGAGGAAGATTGAAACATATTTCCAATGAACATTGATACTCAATAAACCAGGGGTCTTCAAGCTTTTCTTGCCCAGGGACCACCTCCCAGGCAAACCAGCGACCCAGGGACCCCCATCATACGTTAGCAACAAAAACAATCACCTGCCTTATCATCAGGTGAATCATAATGGCATAGATTTGGTACATCGTTTTTTCATTATTCTGACCTCCCCACATTATAATTGTAAAAGGAAATGTAAACTCTAACATAGCCTATTAGCTAGAAAGGTAACTCCAACACACATTTTCACTAAGAGCAGCTATTTAGCTGGTTAAACAAAGGTTAGCCAGCCATGTGTTGTCAAAAATGTATGTCCAAGTCAAGAAAGTTTACCAGCAGCTACAGTAGCTGACTAAACTCAACTCCATGGTGAAGGAAGTTTCTGATAAACTCCACCAACGGAGTTGAGCAGAGACCAGGCTTTGTGGAATTCAGCTCCGATTACATTAATTCGCTCAAGGTCAATACTTCAAAAAAAGTAAATTATGAAATGCTTACCTTGTACGTATGTTTGTCCTCTGTAGTTGCGTACCATTCTTTTTCAATAAATGTTAATCAAATACAACCACTGACTGTTTGCTCGATTCTGTTTCTCGAAGATGGCAACTCAGTGTAAATGCGCATGCGCCAATTGAATCTCCGATGAAGTAGGCCTAGGTCTCCAAATACTCATTGTCCAATCAAATCACACAATCTAGGCCTACGTCATCGGAGATTAAATTGGCACATGCGCATTTGCGCTGAGTTGCCATCTTCGAGAAAAAGAAACGAGCAAACAGTCATTGGTTGTATTTGATTAACATTTATTTAAAAAATATGGATTTAATCAAACAAAGAAAGGCATGCAACTACAGAGGACAAACATAGGTACAAGGTGAGTGTTTCATAATTTACATTTTTTAAAGTATTGACCTTGGGCAAATCGATGTAGTCAGAGCTTAAATTCCACAACGCCTGGTCTCTGCTCAACTCCGTTGGTGGAGTTTATCAGAAACCTCCTTCACCATGGAGTTGAGTTTAGTCAGCTAACCAACAGCCAGCGGCACTTGCCGTACTGGTAGCCTATTCGCGGGCACTTTTTTATGCTAGACACTCCAGTGAGTGTAATTGGTTCCAATCAGTGTAATTTGCTCAATATTAGGAGTTTAGAGATAAAGTTGACATTATTATACTGAACAAAAATATAAGGCAAATGGTGGTCACACCAGATACGGACTGGTTTTCTGATCCACGCCCCTACTTTTTTTTAAAGGTGTCTGTGACCAACAGATGCATATCTGTATTCACAGTCATGTGAAACTCATAGATTAAGGCCTAATGAATTTATTTAAAATAATTTATTTCCTTATATGAACTGTAACTCAGTAACATTTTTGAAATTGTTGCATGTTGCTTTTATATTTTTGTTCAGTGTAGAAAGAAGATATTATCCTTTTTTCTACAGTAGGTATGTTGTTTATTCTGCTGTTGCTAGAGATATTCATAAAAACATTGGGGGGGGAAATTATATTAAAATTATAATTATTTTGGCGGATCATTTGTCTAAAGCCTAATTTGAGTTTTATGTTCTCTTTTCACATCCCTTTTTATCCTTCACCATGGTCCTGTTTGTCAGAATAAAACAAAGGAGCAGATGGAGGTTTGAAAAGGGGAATCTAGTTTAATAAAAGTCCACTTGTAGGATCTTTTCATCTCAGCCCTGAACAGTAGCCCTGTTTGACTAAATATCTAGATACAGAACAGAAGAGCAGATGAAGCTTTGAAGATGGAAACTCTGAGTGAAGTTCTAAATCCCCTTACCTGTTCTTCACCAGCCAGTGATCCTGCCCACCCAAGGTACCGTAACCCACAGCAAGGACAGCATGGTTTACCTTCTTTGTGCAGGTTGGATCATTGTAAACTCCTACAATGATACATGGGTTGGACAATGACATGTCAGCCTTCAATAAATATGCATTTCTCCTCAAGTCAAAGCCAAGCAGTTGACCATAAAGTGGAAAATTACACAATAAAAGCCACATTGTTTCAGATTTTGATTTACATTACCAATGTCAAGACCATACTGTCCTTAAAATGTAAAAACATGACCCAAGAAGTTGAAATTACGTTTTTTCATACCATTGCGGTAGAAGGCAAAATTGGGTCGGGTGGCATCAATGCCGACAGAGATGGGTCCGATGTTGGCCAGTGCTTCTTTCAGAGCCCCCTCATCCCCCTTCGGCAGAAAGCTGTACCTGGAACAGTTTGCAGAACGCTGAGCAGGGTTGTAGCTGCACTGTTGTTGCTAACAGGGGAGACAAGACAACAAAGGGGTCAGATAATGTGGCATGGGGAGGTGTTTGAAATAATCTACATCCAGCTAGTTACAACAGCTAGTTACTACGAGCAGCTGACCCCAGCTACACACTATTAATACTATTATTACTAGTTCATACTCACCACTGCCTTGTAGGGGTAGGATTGATCAGAGTCAATGCCCTGGTTGTCGATGACATACTGGAAGGCCTTGGACATGAAGCCACCGTTGCAGCCCTTATTGCCGTATTTGGAGGAGCAGTCCACCAGGTTCTGGGGGCTGAGGTCTATCAATTTACCTGTGGTCTTCATCAGCTGGCCCTCCAGGGCCCCGACAGAGCTGAATGCCCAGCAGGAGCCACAGGAGCCCTATGGACAAGACAATTGTTAGGGAAGCAATCCCCAAACTAATACCTGGATAGTTCATTTGAGAGTCCTATTAGTAATACCTTTTTTTACAGTACTGTTTCATTACTATTAAATCTACAAGAAATTATGTGGTAGCAATGGTTGCTGAAACTTGTTCAATATAACAAAAAGGAACCACAACTTGGTTTCAAATAGTGCTTAGTGGTTCTTGATTCAGTTCTCACTGCACCCCAAAAGTAATGATGAAATCAGTTCAATCTATCTATTATTTTACTATGTAAAACAGAAACATTTTATTTATACAATAAAGTGGAACTGAAATGTTAACGTTATGTAGACGTGCAGTGCTTGTCAAACAGTGGTTTTAAACTCGCACACCCTAGCACTTAGGCCGACGACTACCTCACAAAAAAGGAACTAATTAAACGACTGAGAACATGGAAGAAACCTACAATAGACAAACAGAGGAAGTGAGACCTGAAAAGAGACAACACTGTGTTTTAACATCCTGATATCAGTTATTACACTGTAACAACAACTTTAATACATACCAAGGATATTTACCAGTAGTTAAAAAAGAGAATACATATAATGTATGATATACATACAACCGTACACATGTAAACAAATGTTATATGATTTGATTTGATTGATTAGGATCCCATAAGCTAATGGCGACAGCTAGTCTTACTGGGGTCCGACACATAACGAAAAATACATTACAGACAAAAGACTTAACAATTTACATACATTTAAAAACATGAACATGTAGTGTGTGTGTGTGTGTGTGTGTGTGTGTGTGTGTGTGCATCTATCAGTTACACATACGTCAGTACATAAAGGAGCTGTTCATCATTACCTGCATTTTGACTTCAGTGACGTAGCCCTTCTCTCTCCAGTCAACAGTATCAGGTATGGGGGCACTGGAGGATCCTACAAATGCAGAGGGCTCCCTCTTGAGGTCAGCAGGAACACGCAATGAGGCAAAAGACTGGACAATCTCCTTCTGGGTCTGAAAATAGTTGACAAGAGATGCAACACATTGACCAAACTGAGCGTTTAAAGATCACTGTAATCAGTATCATAAACCCATCCCATGAACCCAAGGCTACATCAACTGGAGGAAGATATGTTGAAATAGGATCAGAAATACATTTAAAGGCACATAGGTCAATGTGATGATACTTTAGCTTGTCTATTTACAGAAAACAAATCAGATGCGTACTCATGAAAGGGTACAGCCACTTGTTATACTACATACTAGAGGCATAAGGAAGCATATTTGCAGTCATGCTCATTAATCTTCAGGAAACCAGTTTAGCAACATTTCAACACCTATTTGCCAAGAAAGTAGAACACCGGAAAACAACGACAAAGGAACTCAACAAAATAAACATGTAGGTCAAAATCTAAATGTTTTACTCTTCCGTCATGTAAACCAGGCCAGTCTGCATTACCTAGTGAAAGCATACCATATTCTGTATATGTTTTTTGGAATCATATTCCACACAAGCACTATCAAACTTTTATGGAGGTAGGTACTAAGTTTAGTAACAACTTCAGATATCCGAGTTCCAAACTGGCCCTTGGCATTGTCAGTGACCTGAGGCCCTCACCATGTCCCCCATGTGATTCATGCCCAGGTCATAGGTGTGCATGTCCATGGACGCCTCCAGGTTGTGCAGGCTTATCAGCTGAAGATTCCTCTCCCATATCTCCCTTCGGCCCAGCTCTTCAACCTACACAGTATCCACACACACAGGTGTAGACAAATCTCAGTCTATGACTTTTAAAACAATACACTTTCAAATATGTAAACCACACAGGTTGAATCACAATGCATTCAGTGTTATCTAGTTACATGTAAGAAATATATTTGGGAAAGGTTGTGGTACTTTCAACCTATACAGAAAACAGAACCTGTGTAAATGCCACTATAGTAGCAGCTTGGCCTCATCCTAGCCAAAACATCTTGCAGTGATGCTGGCTCATCTCACCTCAGTCTGGTAGTTCTTGCCATGTGTCTTCTTCCACATCTGCCAGTGCTGTTCCAGCATTGGGTCAAACAGGGCAACTGCTGTGCCACATAGCGCAGTAAGCAGCAGTCTCCACAACATCATGCCTGCACAGAAAATAAAAAAGTATTATTCAACCAGGAGGCAATTCTATTTTATTGTTTCATCGTTGATACAAATAATGAAGTAATAGTGTGTGTGTGTGCCTCAAATACTCAATTCAGTTTAAGTTCCACAAATAACAAAAAGTTAAACAAATTTCAATAACCATTTACTGCGACGGGAACTACTGTAGCCTATACACAATGAGTCAGCTTGTCACAAGACCAACCATCAACGGGTATTGAAACTGTTGCGCAAGCAAACTGTTGATCAAGAGTCTTTAACACTGATCAAATAAATAACTCCATCATTCAGATTCTACAAAAACGTTTTGTATAGAATCTTTTTGATGTCCTATTCAATAGGAAGCTTCAGTGTTCAAGATTAGGCTACCTGACGCACCGGTGTAGGTAACCGATCTCTACTGCGTAAAAGAAAGCCCCAAAACAGGTCAAATTCTATAATTTCATAAAAATGAAGTGTTGTTTATAAAGAATAATGCTAATCTTTGCTGTGAGACAAAGGAGTCCGCTTACACTGTACTTTGATTATAAAGGTTTATTTATATCACAAGATTTCAGCATAAGTTTACAGACGTCTGCAGGCATCTGGAGAACAATGACCCGAAAATAATATGTTGTTCTGACCTCCTTTGTCTCAACCAAGTATTTATAATCTTTACCATGATATGGGTGGTTTTCCCTAGAGACCAATCCCATGAGACTTCCTCTGTTTTATGGGGTGCCCCTATAAAACTGCTCCCCAGATGCTTCCCTAAGCTGAATCAACATCCTCCAAGATACCATTTGAAAACGTTAGCAAAGTCATAAATTCCTCAGATACCACAGAAGCATATTGTGTCGTTTGATATGCTTATTATTTAGTTAAATAAGTATCTCAGTAGGTTTGCCACTAGGCTATCAGTAGAAATCACCTAGTTTATTAAACTGTACAACTAATTAATGTTGATGTTGTATAAAAGTTACAAAAAAGGTTGTAATGAAAAGAGAAATTGGACAATTTCACAGAAGAAAACACATATACATGAATGGTTATAAGAAAATAATGTTGCATTGACAAATTAAAAACGAAAGTAAAACGAATGCTTTATGACAATGCTTTTAAATACAGTCAAGTTAAAACAAATTACCTAATTAAAACGAGTCTAGGTAGCTACATTATGAACTTGAAATAGTCTATCCGCCTCGATTGAAAACTGACAAACGTTTTACCTTGTAAAACTCGGTTGCACCTGATGATGACTTCAGAGGAGAGTAAGGCGCGTCAATTGTTTTCTATGGGATGTTTTCCTGCTTGATATTTATCTGTGAAAGTCATGTGGTAGAACTTCCTCATTGACCATTTCTAATGTGTCATATACGAATTGCTATGTTGATAATGGTAAATTCAATACTATTTCTCACTGCATTTAAAAACAATGTTATAGACCCCTTAATTATAATGTGAATGACTTCTATGAAGGATAGGGTGAAAATATTAAAATATATGGGCAGATGTCATACTGACTAGTAGCCAGCCCACTGTTCTTAAATATTTGTTAAAATATATGAACAACTAGGGTTAAGTGACTTGCTCAAGGGCACATCTACAGAATTCTCACCTAGTTGGCTTAGGGATTCAAACCAGCAACCATTTGGTTACTGGTCCATTGCTCTTAACAATAGGCTACCTGCCAATCTCTTTTTTAAACATTGCCAACAGTGTATTCATAAACATTACATTCAATCAACACTACATTAACTATACAAGAGCTTCCATCTGATCTTAAGACTAGATCACAGGAAGTCTGTTGTTTGAGGGGGTGAGTCTGAGGCAGGAAGACGTGTTACTGGTATGAAACTATGTGCCATTTTCACGTGTTTATTCGCTCATTGTCTCTCTATCTCAAGATCTCAAGAAGGCTTCTAATCTGTACTGTATTCATCATCAGATTTAACAGTCAACACAAATTACATGTATAATTCCTTCATATTGTTGTGTATTTATACAATAAGGGACAATGAGTGATTGTTGATTTGAGATACTTAACATAGCTGAAAAACCTCAGGAACCTTAATCTTCCTTTTTCAGTTTGTCTTTCTTTCACTTCTCTTCCCCTCAATGTACAGGCACACACACTCTCATTTCAAATGAATCAACTTTTATTCCATTTAATAGAAATCAATGTTACAATTCAATCATCAGAATTTGGTGTAAAAGTGCTGAACAATAAAATAAAAAGTCAAGATCATCAAAAAACCCACCAGGAGTAATCTTGACCGACACACACTTACATTTACTATGTTTATGCCCTTTTTGCATTGACAGTGAGACAAAACTCCCATTGCGCAGCAATGTTACCTGACCTGACACACTGAATACAACCTATGTAAATTGCTGTGCACTACACACTTTCCTCATCACAATCATAGTTGTTCCACTGTAGATCAGACTCCAATTGAAGTCTGGAAGTTTGATGATATAACAGTAAGACATGAGTAGGGCATTTCAAAGTGCTTGCAAAAGAACTCTGGGATACTCAAACCTCCAGACCATTAGAATGTGCTATTCCAGAAACATAGTGTTATTTTCTATACTGGGTGTAGTCATTGATATGTGGTTTGGCTTCCCTGCTTCCATGGTGCCCTCTGCCGCTTGATGTTCACATGATGGGGTAACTGGCCAGGTTGGCAATGCCACACGCATTCCCTCGGTTACGTGCCATCATGATGTAACCCTGCTTGCCCCAGCTCTCACTCCAGCTGTTAGAGAAGGGGGAGAGAGAGAGAGAGAGAGAGAGAGAGAGAGAGAGAGAGGGGGAGAGAGAGAGAGAGAGAGTGGATAAAGAGGATGAATTGTGATTTTGAAAAAATACATTTCAAGTCAACAGTGTGAAACGTGTTACCTCATGCCATTGAATAAGCCCAGTGCACTGTGACCCACCTGTTCTTGACGATCCAGAATTTTGCGCCCTTGGCAGTTTGTCCATAGCCCACTGCAAGCACGGCGTGGTTGATGTCATCCTTGTTGCAGTTGGGGTCGTAGTACACACCTGAGTAAATGACATTGTAAAGGAATGAGCTTCAACAAGCTTTAAGAGAAGTGCTTTAGAAGTCTACTGGCATGTGTCGTGTTAGACCACTACAAGTGGTTGATTCTTCTATCCATGGTTCTTGGAGGCAGAATGTCACTCACCACTCTGGTAGAACTGGAAGGTGGAGAGGGTGGCATCGATGCCCACAGCCACAGGCCCCACTTTGGCTACAGCCTTGGTCAGTGCCCGCTCGTCTCCCTCAGGGATCTCCTTGAAACCGCGACACTGAGCACCCATGCCAGACGCGTTGTAGGCACACTGCTCATCCTGTAGACAGAGTGATAGATATGGATTGGTTTATTTATGATTCAGATTCAGATTGTTTAATAGTCACATGTACAGGGTTGCAGGTGTGATTGCAGGGTCCAGTGAAAATCTTAGGCTTCGAGCTCCAACATGCAGGACTAAGTGAAATAAAATAATGAAAATGGTAATAAAAAAACAGCAATAGAAATAGCAGCAGGATAAATAATGTCCATAGGGGGAGTAGAAGGTAAGGTAAGTAAGGTAAGTGAGAGTTGAGGGTGTCTGGGGGATGTCCATGGGGAGGAGTAGCGGGGGAATGTCGATCGGGGGAGTAGCAGGTAGCTGACTAGTGGTGGCTATTCAGCAGCTCCTGTACTGCCCGCGTCTGAGTGATTGAAGCGGGGAGAACAGGGCATGACTTGGGTGGCTGGGGTCCCTGATGATCTTCTTGGCCTTCCTGCGACACCTGGTGTTGTAGGTGTCCTGTAGGGCAGGCAGTGTGCACCCAATGGTCCGTTCGGCTGCACGTATCACCCTCTGAAGAGCCTTACGGTCCGCGGCGGTGGAGTTGCCGTACCAGGCTGTGACGCAGCCCGACAGTACGCTCTCGACGGTGCTTCTGTAGAACACTGTGAGGGCCCTCAGGGACAGGACAAACTTCTTCAGCATCCTGAGGTCTTCACTACGGTGTCCGTGTGGTTACACCATTTCAGCTTCTCTGAGATGACCGTATCCACGGCAGACCGTCTCCACGGCAGCCCCTTTGATGGGGATGGGGGCGTGTCCAGCCTGGTTCCTCCTGAAGTCCACAATCAGCTCCTTTGTTTTGCTAACGTTGTTTTGGTTAAAGAGCATGTGATGTGATAGCTCAATCAGAAACTGCAAATGTCATCCAGAACATTCCAACTCACTTGACGTGTGGTAAGAAAACGCTGACTGAAAATGTAATTTCAACAAACTAAAATGGCTGTTTGGCCAACAAACTAAAACGACAGTCACATTCTGTTTCAATGTTAGCCAAACCATGCCCCTACCTGGCCAAGGTATGGGTAAGCCTCGTCTGTGTCGATGCCTCCGTTTTCCTCAACGTATTCGAAGGCGTTGGTCATGTAGCCTCCACCACAGCCATTGTTCTCAGTGACACAGTCCACCAGGTTCTGGGGGCTGAGGTCTATCAGTTTGCCTGTGGTCTTTGCCAGCTGGCCCTCCAGGGCCCCAGCAGAGCTGAAGGCCCAGCAGGAGCCACAGGAGAGCTGAGAAAGAGGGGACATAAAACGTTTCCATTAGGGTCAGAGCTGCCTTCTCCAATTTGTCCATAAGGTGGTGCACTTTGACAGAGAGTCAAAAGCCCTGATTTTAAAAAAAGCTTTCAGAGCGTTTGAGCAAATCGTTTTTTTTCATCTGCCCTTAGAACATCTATAGTTATCTTATTCACCACTAGAGGGTAGACATACTGCACTCACACCTCACTATCTATCACATCCCTCCTGAACCTGACAGCTCTTTGTTGATACCACAGACTATTAGTGCTCATGTAAAGTGACCTAATGTTCATTAGATGAATGGTATAAATCCAGGGCTAATCTCCTAGTATTCCCTGGTAGCAAAGATGTACTCCATATTTCAGTCTGGGTACTTTATGTACCACTTAACTAAATACCATGTTTACATAAATAATAAATAATGCCTTCGTGTCCAATTAGATCATAATGAGTAATTACCTTTCATAATCAAACACATTCTTTACTTGTCTAAGTCAATTAGACAAACCATGGGTTTGTATTGTCCTAGACAGGTTACGTGACTGTGCTGTAACTGTGATCATTTGCTACCTCAAGAAAACAAAGAGGCCTGATTTAACTGACTGAAAGCAAAGAGGAATAGGAAATGAGTTAATTATAACGCAGTGTTTCCCCTAAAAATCTTCAGATGGCACCCTGCCTAGATTGTTGCCCCCTACCTACAACCATTATATTGGCCTCAATTAAGCTTGATTGAACATTTTGGTGCAATACATTTTGGAAATAAGAAATACATCTAGGGGAAACACTGGACTCGAGTAACAGCTCTTTGTTGTTCGCTCCCACCCTCTCACCTGGTTCTTAACTGGGGTCACCATGCCCTTCTTGCGGTAGTCGATGGACCTGGGGAGCTTCTCCACATTGTTGTCAGGGATCCAGGTGTTGCTACGGTCCCTGTTCATGGGCACCTGGAGGCCAGTCAGCTTCTCAACTATCTCCTCTGACGTCTGGGGAGAGGAGTGGGATGAGGATGAGGGAATTATGCATGCATAGCAATAGATTATGAACCATTTGCCATGTTTATAGTCCAAAGGTTATCATATAGATAGATCAATGTCTGATTAAACCCATTGGAGATCATGACATTTAAAAATAAAAAACAGACACATTTTACATAATTTTTCAACTATCTCCTCTGACGTCTGGGAAGAGGCTAGGGATGAGGGAATTATGCATGCATAGCAATAGACTATGAACCATTTACCCACTATAAGTAGGGACAAGTGTTTCCATGTTTATAGTCCAGCAGTTATCATTTAGATAGATCAATGGCTTATTAATCCCATTGGAGATCATGAAATTAAAAAACATTGGGAAAAAAACAGAATCATTGTACATAATTTTAAACCCATTATGCCCTGATACGAGTATGAGTGCTGAAACATGTTAGTTGAGTGCTAGTCTCTGTGAAACTGGAAGAACCATACATCTTTCTTTTATTTACAGCGCATCTCAACATAGAAGTGAAACTGACACTCAGATTAACTGATCTCTGGGTACTCCGATGGATAACAAATGGACAAAGCATTAATGAGTGGCATAGAAGCCAAGCAATAAAAGCCAAGCAGCTTTATATCAGGTTGCTTTTCCCTCCCATTTTAATCTACAGCCGGTTCAAGGAGTTCAAGTCTCATGCTAACACAGTCATCACTCATGACCCAACCTGACATACATGTCACAGCTAGGGGTAGATTTAATGGTCACTAACCTAACAGCCTCCCTTTTAATCAGTAGGCCATTGCGTGAGTAAAAACACAGATGGCTGTGCTCTGCATCAGCTAAAAGCCACTACTCTGTCCTGTGCTTGATCTTGTTTGTGAAATAAAACCATAAATAAAACCTGGGGGACATTCCCTTATTTGAAACACATATCCAAAATGATAAGCTGTGGACAGTAGGGAGACACTGATTAGAAAGGATAACTGAGGACAGCAAACACAAAATAGTTTCCCTTAAACATAACATTCCAGACATATGTTTTCACATGGAGTTACTTAGACCCTTTTTTAAACCCTCCCTTTTTTCGTTGCTTTTTCTCCATGCATGCTAAAAAAAACGCCCATAGAGGATGTGGCTCACTAACTCACCATGTCTCCCAGGTGGTTCATGCCCAGCTCGTACGAGTGAATCCCCAGAGCGGCCTCCTCATTGTGGGCTTCGATCAGACGCATGTTTTTCTCCCAGATGGTTCTACGGATCACCTCCTCACCCTACCATGAAAACATCAACAAAACACAGGTGTCAATCATACAGCTGGCCTTTCATGTGTTCTTTGGTCCCGGTGCTCACAGTCGCTACTGTGCAAATGAACTGGTTCATATAGACACAAAATGGTGGAGGTGAAAGTTAGTAAGGAAAATATTTATTGTCAATTCTTTACAGTGCCTTCGATCACTCATTACAGTGTGTTAGGAATAATGATTCAAAGCTTGGTGTCGTAGGGGAAAAAGTGCTGTTCTGCTGACTGCTGAGGAATGTGCTGAGTGCTGACCACAGATTGTGGGACACACACATCCTGAAGCAGTGAGCTCTTCCATAAGGCCCAAACGTAGTCTTGTAAGGGCAAGTTAGCTATAGCACTGAAATACTTGTGTTCCTAACATCTTGGCTGATAACTCTTTACTGTAAAAACAAGAAGGTTGAAATTCTAAACGGAGGATTAATTCTCATGTTTCCTGCTTTTCTTGCTTGCAAGCTATCATAACAAACCCTTTCAAGGAAGAACAACACATACAGAAGTTTTCCACAATAGTTTGTAAACTGTTGACTTAAAGATAACAGTGTTCTCATACGTCTAAGTGACATTCTATATTATAACTAATTTCATGATGATGAATGGCTTTGATATTCATAAGCATTTTTCACCGTCAAAGCAAATATGAAAAATCATGAGTATTTGTTATCCAAGGTTAAGGTAATCTTTCTGTAATTGCCAACCTTAGAAGCCAGAATTGAAAGAAAAAGCACTGCATAAATGTGAGGAGCAGTTAGCCAGCCAGCCAGAAAGACAAAC
Organism: Coregonus clupeaformis; assembly: GCF_020615455.1. Classification (NCBI taxonomy): domain Eukaryota; kingdom Metazoa; phylum Chordata; class Actinopteri; order Salmoniformes; family Salmonidae; genus Coregonus; species Coregonus clupeaformis. Next base: position 83,978 of record NW_025534517.1, on the reverse strand, counting down.
AGACAGACACTCACTAGGCCATTGTACTCTCTCATGTGGGTGGTCTTCCAGGAGTCCCACTGTGCGTCCAGTGACATCTTGTCCAGGGGATGGGCTAGGACTGAGCCCAAGAGCAGCAGTACACAACCACACAGCAGCATTCTGGGAAAAGACAAAAGGGCTGCTTTAGTCATTGATGTATAATACATATTACATTGATATAGAAAATGAGATAATGGCATTATGCATTATATTTCTAAATTAAAATATTGTGGCAGCACCTAAGAGTCTAGACAAACACAAAGATGGTCACTAATTACAGTATAAATACAAAAATGGGTGTTGACTTTCATACTGACAATGTAACATCAATAAGAGAGCTGAAGTACATTGGGTTTCAGTTCATGTTTTTCTGGTTTCCGGCTCATTATTAAGAGGTATCATAACAAAAGACACAGTATCTCTCTGTTCTATGGGAAATTCCTCTGATCGTTCATAGGGAACTTCATGTTACTGTATGAACCTTTACTGCACAGTAATTATGCTAGGAGCTTATGGTTTACTCAATGTCTACTATTCCCATTGTTTCATGGTGCTACAAATTAATGTAGGCTATACAGGCTACAAAGATTTCATAGTTAACTTGAGAATAGTTTCATTTCTTTGATAAATGTTTGGCTACACCATGACCAAAGTGCATTCTTTGTTGCAAACAGCATATAGTCCTATACACTTAGTCCTTTACGCTCTGCAATGTTTTCCCTTTAAAACAAACGAGGCTTACTCTTAGTCAAAACGCAGTGAATACAAATATTATTTTTAACAACTAATTCGATGTGGTAAATTGTTTTATTGAAACATAAAATCCCAAGTGAAACTGAAAGTTCTAATGAACATAGTTCTACAAAATGACTGCGTGGAAAAAAATGTAGGCATTAAGGCAACATCAAAAGTTTGCAGATTTAAGACATTGAAAAAATGGGGAGTTCTACCTTGGTCGTAGACTTGGAGAGGTGTCGGTTGAATTCCTTTGACCAGTTGTTTCCCTGCGATGAAGTAGGTCACTGTGTGAGCAGTTATATAGTCTGCAGTTTGAGGAAGTGCGACGGGAGCTCGGAGTTTAGGAGGGGGAAAAGTTTAAGCAACGGGGAAATACATCTGGAATCGCTCATCTAAACCAGATGATGTCAGGTTTCAAATTTCAGGAGCGTCTCTAACTTCAGTCCAAATGTTATATATATATATATATATATATATATATATATATATATATATATATATATAATATTGCAATAGGCCTTTATTCATTCTGCACATTGTTATCTCAGTCGCATAGGTTTATAACAAACGTATATAACGATTATTTGAATTAAAAGATGTAGGCTAGCAGCAGCCTCTTACTTTTTATTTAGAAGATTCAGAAAATAAAGAAAATGAATGATTGTGAATATATATTTCTTATTTCAGAATGAGCCTACGTTGGAAATTACATAATGGTGTAATGCAAAAAAAATACTAGAGGTAAAATTGAGGGTATGAGTGGTGAGTGGGGTGGTGTTGTCTGGTGGTGGGGGGGATATGCCATTTGGATAACTTTGGACCTTCACTTTGGATAGTTGAAGCAAAGTGGATTTTTTTCACGTGACTCAAATCAGGGTTAAGTATAATACATTCAAAAGTTTCAAGGAGGCCTATATAGAATATTGCATACTGTCTGTAGCAAATCCCAACAATTCTATGCTATGGTCCCCCCTTGTGCATATGATCACCATTGCTCTGTTTTTGGAGCGGGTACTTCCCTATGTTAGTCAACCCCCTGTGGTCCTGAGCCAATGTGTCAGGGCTGTGTGTATATGAAGACTGTCTCATGATGTTTAGGTACATGCAGTCAGACATGACTCTACATGCTTAAATCACCCCTTAAAAAAGAATGCATCTTGTGACATACACTCAACAATGAGAACAACCCACTAAACAGCATATTGATTACTCACACTTCTTCATGTAAAATAGGGCCCTATTCAACCAAAACTATTCTTCCTGTGCTGAATGAATGCATGTTTGAGTGGATATCCTCATATTTCTGCACCGCAAGAACATGTTCATTGGTCTTATCCGCCAAATCTAGTTACCGTTTTTGATAAGCCATCATCATTATTTCAACATAAAACACTAGATAACAGAATAAATATGTCTCAAAGTAGAAGTTTGATGTTCAAGGTCAAGCCATGTGCAGTCTTGAGTATGAGAGTCATTCATGTGCAAGGGAGCTAGCCTGGCACTCGTCAATGACCATTTGCATTTCTCTGGTATGGACTGGGGCACCAGGAGAATCTGCCCACTGGCCAGCAGAATGAGACTTAAGCTCCTTTAATGACTCTTTCAGGCTCTGTTTGATTGGGCCAGCTACTCTAGATAATGAGATCAGGACTGTCTCCATCGATCAACCAGCAGTCCCACTCTCAGACCGAGAACATGTCATGGTGATGTGGTGATGTGTGTGTGCGTGCATGTGCATGTTGGTGTGTTTGTGGAGTGGGGGGCGTTGGTATTTTACTAGGTATTTTCTGATTTACCATGTTTACGTGACAGTATCAATACTTTAATCAACTGGAATTGAACATATGCCCTGGTAACCTCATATCCTAGTGATAATACCTTTCATTACGCCTTGGAAGAAAACACTTCAGTTGTGGCCTAGAGGGGGCCTCCATCATTCATTGAATCAGATGGCTCATTCCTCACAAAACCCACTGATATTGCCTACTACTTTAATTATTTTTTCATTGTCAAGACTGGAAAACTTAGGCATGCCAGCAACAAACGCTGACACTACACATCCAAGTATATCTGACCAAATTATGAAAGACAATTATTGTCATTTTGAATTCTGTAAAGTAAGTGTGGAAGAGGTGAAAAAATGATGGTTGTCTATCAACAATTACAAGCCACTGGGGTCTGACAACTTGGATGGAAAATTACTGAGGATAATAGCGGACAATATTGCCACTCCTATTTGCCATATCTTCAATTTAAGCCTACTAGAAAGTGTGTGCCCTCAGGCCTGGAGGGAAGCAAAACTCATTCCGCTACCTAAGAATAGTAAAGCCCCCTTTACTGGCTCAAATAGCTGACCAATCAGCCTGTTACCAACCCTTAGTAAACTTTAGGAAAAAATTGTGTTTGACCAGATAAAATGCTATTTTACAGTAAACAAATTGACAACATACTTTCAGCACACTTATAGGGAAGGACATTCAACAAGCACAGCACTTACACAAATGACTGATGATTGGCTGAGAAAAATTGATGATAAAAAGATTGTGGGGGCTGTTTTGTTAGACTTCAGTGCGGCTTTTGACATTATCGATCATAGTCTGCTGCTGGAAAAACGTATGTGTTATGGCTTTACACCCCCTGCTATATGGTGGATAAAGAGTTACCTGTCTAACAGAACACAGAGGGTGTTCTTTAATGGAAGCCTCTCCAACATTATCCAGGTAGAATCAGGATATCCTCAGGGCAGCTGTCTAGGCCCCTTACTTTTTTTCAATCTTTACTAACGACACGCCACTGGCTTTGCGTGTAAGGGTTGGTGTGAGGTGTGACCCAGGTGCGGTGCAGGATATACAGTAGGCAGTAGGCAGAGATGGTGAAACATGTATCTTTACTGGTGGTCCCGAAGCCAGAATACAAAATAACGAAACACGGAGAACACTTCTCAAGTACCTGTTCATAGGTCTCCGATCAGACACTACGTAGTACTGCTGGACATAGAGAAACTAGCAGAGAAAACTTAGCAAGGGAACACAGGGAAGTGAGTTGCATAAATACACAGGTGAACAGGTAGACACAGGTGACACCAATAAGATAATGATTATTCCAGACTGTGGGTGAGGAGGTGCCTAAGGTTGTCGGAGGATGACACCTAGTGGGTCACTCCGGAACTGCGACCCCTCCTGTAACAGTGCCCCCCCCTTTCACCTCGGCGACGGAATGTTGTTATCAGCCTTGGGTCCAGAATGTCCATCCTGGGCACCCAGGACCGCTCCTCTGGTCCATAACCCTCCCAGTCCACCAGAAATTGTAGACCCCTCCCCACCCGCCGGCAGTCCAGGATCCGGTCCACAGTAAAAGCCGGCTGTCCTCCGACGAGGCACAGCGGGGGAACAGGACGAGGAGGGGGATCCAGGGGACAGGTGGCGACGGGCTTGAGGAGGGACACATGGAATGTGGGATGCACCCGCATGGTGGGGGGAAGTTGCAGGCGGTAGGCCACTGGGTTGACTCGCCGGACCACTCTGAATGGCCCGACAAACCGGGGGGACAGCTTCCTGGACGCCACGTGGAGGGGAAGATCCCGGTGGAGAGCCACACACTCTGTCCCGGGTGAAAAACCGGGGCCGGGCGACGCCTGCGGTTGGCCTGATGTTGAGACCTGACCGAGGCTCGCTTAAGCGCCACCTGTACCTGCCTCCAGGTGCGGCGACAGCGACTGATGTGGGACCAACGGGACCGCCACCTCCTCCTCTTGTTTGGGGAATAGGGGGGGGGTTGGTACCTGTATTGGCACTGGAAGGGGGACAGGCCGGTGGACGAGCAGAGAAGGGTGTTGTGGGCGTACTCCGCCCACGGCAGTCGCTGACTCCACGTAGCTGGGTTGCTGGAGGCGTAGCACCTCAGCACCCCCTCCAGATCCTGGTTGACGCGCTCCGTCTGCCCGTTCGACTGGGGATGGAAGCCGGAAGACAAGCTGATGGAGGCGCCGAAGCAAGTGGCGAACACCTTCCAGAACCTGGAGGCGAACTGAGGGCCCCGATCCGACACCACATCTTGGGGAAGGCCGTGGACCCGGAAAACGTGATGCACCCTCGAGAACCGGTCCACAACGACCAGGATGACTGTATCCATCAGAGGGGGGTAGGGCGGAAATGAAATCCAGCGAGATGTGGGACCAGGGGCGCTTGGGGATAGGCAGGGGTCGGAGCAGCCCTGCCGCGGGCTGAAGTGAGCTCTTCATGCGTGCGCACACCGGGCAAGTAGCCACGAAGGCGCGCGTATCCCCCTCAGCAGATGGCCACCAGAACCTCCTACGCAGGAACTCCAATGTCCTGGCGCACCCCGGATGGCTGGTGAGGTCGGACACGTGCGCCCACTGAAGCAGTCGCGAGCGCTCAGCCTTGGGAACGTACATCCTCCCCGATGGACCTCCGCCAAGGCAGCAGCTAATGGGGATCAATAATAAATACAAATACAAACTAAACTGAGGAAGGAATTTTTCATCATTTGAACTTGACTAATCACACAAATGCGAGGTGTCCTCAAAAGGGGGCAGGACATGTCTGGGACATGTCTGCCAATTCGTAGGCAGGTTCTCCACATCTGAGGCTCTAAGCCCATGAAACTGGTCTGCAAGATTCTTGATAAGTTTAGCAAACTCAGACTCCTCATAACATCAGACAATACCTTGTGTGCCTCTGCTCCTCTATTATAGCCTCTCTTTCGCACAGGTACATGTTTGTTTTCTTTTTTGCCAATGTACCTCTTAAGCGTCATTCTGTAAATGTTCTCATCCCTTGCTGCTGCTCGAATGGACTTCTTCCTTTCTCTCACTTCAAGGGGCTAGACCCCTACTTGTTTTACGTTTGTAAACATGGGACATGATGTCTGCTCTGTAACAATAAAAATGCATCTTAAGTTCATATGCATGACACATTGCAAAAATACTATGCATATTATGCATAAAACTGGCTCAACTTGTCCCTGGCCTAATGGCACAATTTAGCCCAAAGAAACCATTTTGACTATATTAGCCCACAAAGCTGAGGACGCGCTTTCATGCTAGGTTTAGGACCTCATATTGTAGTTTATAGAGACCCCAACTGATGTATAAAACAGTCTTAAAACAATCTACATTGGTTTAGAAACAAGCATCATGAAACCTATAACACATTAAATTCATTTGACTTTGTGAAAATCATTTTTTGGGACCTAATTTGCATACCACTTTTTCCATGTGGTATCTTCCTTCACAGATTCCATGAAATTATTACCTCTTCCCAAATTTGGTTATATGATTCATTTTGTGTATGGTTTCCTAGAAACAAGGGGTGGCTCAACTAACCCTTTGGAATGACTTACCCCACTCTCACCTACAGTTCCTTACATTATATGGTCTTTGTGTTACTACAAAGCTTTCCGTTCAGTCCAAAATCCTGGTACCGTTACATTAAACATATTTTATTTCCTGTTTATTTGAATTTTCGTGCAATATTCAGTGAGACATGACTGAAAGCTGTTGGAGGGGAGGCCACATCTGTTTCCTGTTTCTGTGCATACCATTGAGCTCACTACAAAACTGGAAGCAGGTCACCTCCCAGGATCCTCTGCTCTGATCATATGACCGATCCCGTGACTGAGTCATGGGATGGGATCTCCAGTTTGACTAAGCTGGTCTGGTACTATAATAATAATAATACGTAATCTGATTGTGTTGTTCTATAAGAGCAACAACATCATCATAAACAACCATATATACACCATGTTTCTATATATACACACCAAGATCCATAAGACCCCTCCTTTTCCATGTTTTGCAATCTACTGAAAGATGTGTATGCATGGGTTTGAATCCAGATGTGAACTGTGTGCACTTGTCACTGACCAATTCAGATAAATGCATTTAAACTAGAGGGTTTTAAAATATGTTTTAACAACAGATTAAAGTATAGTCTTTATTTCATTCTCGGCAGAGATTGTTTATAAATGGAGAAGCTGGATTTTAATTCCAGTACATTGCTTTTTAAATGTACTGTTTATTATATTCTGTATTCTCTCTCAATGTAATACATCCATGATAAACCAGGAGGGTAGGCAGGATTGTTTGATTTGAATGTCTCGCAAATCTGGAACATCCAAATGTGTTGAAAATAACCACTTGTCCCATTATAGGTGATTGTTCTGTCATCGTTTGAAAGGGTTAGAGAATGAGATTAGATAATGAATAACTGCAGTGTTGTAGATTGTTCATTCAGGTGGATCATGGGGTTATAGGTTCCCACATGGGCCACATGTACCAATAGGCCTACTGTATGTGTTGACTTGAAGTCGCTCTAGATAACAGCATCTGGTGAATTGCTGAGCCTGTCCTGAATCAGTCAATCAGTGTTCAGAGAATTAGCAACACATTGTATTACAACAAAGAGATAGATAATAATAATATAATATGCCATTTAGCAGACGCTTTTATCCAAAGCGACTTAAAGTCATGTGCGCATACATTTTTACGTATGGGTGGTCCCCGGGATCGAACCCACTAACCTGGCGTTACAAGCGCCATACTCTACCAATTGAGCTACAGAGGAAGGGGTTGAATGGAGCTGAAGGTTGGGAATAATAACAACTAATAACAACAAGATAAATAATTTAAAACATACTGTGTCCTTAAAATGTACATAGGTTCAGAACTTTTGTGAAATAAATAGATGGTTGAGGGTAGGATAGGAGTAAAAACAAACAAAATATAATTATTTTAAAATAGACAGTGCCCATAAATTGTATATACTGTAGTATGTATAAGCTGGAAGTAGAAGCCTAAGCGTTGTTGTTCACTAGTTTACTCCAATAAGGGGAGGGGTGGTTGGGTTAGAAAGTAATAAAGTAAAATATATACAGTATATATATATATTTTAAAGTGTATATACAGTACCAGTCAAAAGTTTGGACCCACCTACTCATTCCAGGGTTTTTATTTATTTTTTACTATTTTCTACATTGTAGAATAATAGTGAAGACATCAAAACTATGAAATAACACATATGGACTCACGTAGTAACAAAAAAAGTGTTAAACAATTCAAAATATATTTGAGATGTGAGATTCTTCAAATAGCCACCCTTAGCCTTGATGACAGCTTTGCACACTCTTGGCATTTTCTCAACCAGCTTCACCTGGAATGCTTTTCCAACGCCCTTGAAGGAGTTCCCACATATGCTGAGCACTTGTTGGCTGCTTTTCCTTCACTCTGCCGTCCGACTCATCCCAAACCATCTCAATTGGGTTGAGGTCGGGGGATTGTGGAGGCCAGGTCATCTGATGCAGCACTCCATCACTCTCCTTCTTGGTAAAATGGCCCTTACACCGCCTGGAGGTGTGTTGGGTCATTGTCCTGTTGAAAAACAAATGATAGTCCCACTAAGCCCAAACCAGATGGGATGGCGTATCACTGCAGAATGCTGTGGTAGACATGCTGGTTAAGTCTGCCTTGAATTCTAAATAAATCTCAGACAGTGTCACCAGCAAAGCACCTCCACACCATAACATCTCCTCCATGCTTTACGGTGGGAATTACACATGCGGAGATCATCCGTTCACCCACACCGCATCTCACAAAGACACAGCGGTTGGAACCAAAAATCTCAAATTTGGACTCCAGACCAAAGGACACATTTCCACCGGTCTAATGTCCATTGCTCATGTTTCTTGGCCCAAGCAGGTCTCTTCTTATCATTGGTGTCTTTTAGTAGTGGTTCCTTTGCAGCAATCCGACCATGTCTCCTCTGAACAGTTGATGTTGAGATGTGTCTGTGACTTGAACACCGTGAAGCATATATTTGGGCTGCAATTTCTGAGGTTGGTAACTCTAATGAACTTATCCTCTGCAGCAGAGGTACTGTAACTATGGGTCTTCCATTCCTGTGGCGGTCCTCATGAGAGCCAGTTTCATCAAAGAGCTTGATGGTTTTTGAGACTGTCTGAAGAAACTTTCAAAGTTCTTGAAATGTTCCATATTGACTGACCTTCATGTCTTAAAGTAATGATGAACTGTCGTTTCTCTTTGCTTATTTGAGCTGTTCTTGCCATAATATGGACTTGGTCTTTTACCAAATAGGGCTATCTTCCTTATACCCACTCCTACCTTGTCACAACACAACTGATTGGCTCAAACACATTAAGAAGGAAAGAAATTCCACAAATTAACTTTTAAGAAGGCACACCTGTTAATTGAAATGAATTCCAGGTGACTACCACATGAGGCTGGTTGAGAGAATGCCAAGAGTGTGCAAAGCTGTCATCAAGGCAAAGGGTGGCTATTTTAAGAATCTCAAATAAAAAATATATATTGATTTGTTAAACACTTTTTTGGTTACTACATGATTCCATATGTGTTATTTATTAGTTTTGATGTCTTCACTATTATTCTACAATGTAAATAATAATAAAAATAAAGAAAAACCCTTGAATGAGTAGATGTGTCCAAACTTTTGAATTCAAGGCACACTTAACCAGCATGGCTACCACAGCATTCTGCAGCGATATGCCATCCCATCTGGGTTGGGCTTAGTGGGACTATCATTTGTTTTTCAACAGGACAATGACACCTCCAGGCTGTGTAAGGGCTATTTTACCAAGAAGGAGAGTGATGGAGTGCTACATCAGATGACCTGGCCTCCACAATCCCCCGACCTCAAACCAATTGAGATGGCTTGGGATGAGTCGGACGGCAGAGTGAAGGAAAAGCAGCCAACAGGGGCTCAGCATATGTGGGAACTCCTTCAAGATTGTTGGAAAAGCATTCCAGGTGAAGCTGGTTGAGAGAATGCCAAGAGTGAGCAAAGCTGTCATCAAGGCAAAGGGTGGCTATTTGAAAAATCTCAAATATAAAATACATTTAGATTTGTTTAACACTTTTTTGGTTACTACATGATTCCATATGTGTTAATTCATAGTTTTTTTGTCTTCACTATTATTCTACAATGAAAAAAATAGTAAAAATAAAAGTGTTTCCAAACTTTTGACTGGTACTGTCACGATCGTAGAAAGGAGCAGACCAAAGCGCAGCGTGTTGAGCGAACATCGTAGACTTTATTATTAAAGAAACCACGATAAAAACAATAAACCACGATCATGAAGTCCTCAGTGACACGACTGAAACGGAAACAATAACCCACAAAACAAAGGAGAAAACACACAGAATATATATGGCTCCCAATCAGAGATAACGAGCCGACAGCTGACACTCGTTACCTCCGATTGGGAGTCATTGACGACAACATACAACCACCTGGAAAAACAACCCACAGACCTGCAAACATAGAAATACACCCAACAGAACTACCAACATAGACAAACACCCAAATCCCCAACAAAACAACATACACTCTAGCTCACATACAAAAGTCCTAGAGCCAGAGTGTCACAGTACCCCCCCCTAAAGGTGCGAACTCCGGGCGCACCAGCCCACAGTCTAGGGGAGGGTCTGGGTGGGCGTCTGTCCACGGTGGCGGTTCTGCCCCTGGTCGTGGTCCCCACCCCACCTTAGTCACCAGCTTCCCTAGCCTCCTCCACATTACCCCCCCCCAACTAAACCCCACTGGGTTAAGGGGCGGCCCCGGACTAAGGGGCAGCACCGGACTAATGGGCAGTACCGGACTAAGGAGCAGTACCAGGCTAAGGGGCAGCACCGGACTAAGGGGCAGCACCAGGATAAGGGACAGCACCAGGATAAGGGACAGCACCAGGCTACGGGGCAGTACCGGACTAAGGGGCAGTACCGGACTAAGGGGCAGTACCAGGCTAAATGGCGGATCCTGGCTGGCTGGCTCTGGCGGATCCTGGCTGGACGGCTCTGGCGGATCCTGGCTGGACGGCTCTGGCGGACCCTGGCTGGACGGCTCATGGCTGGCTGACGGATCTGGCTGCTCATGGCTGGCTGACGGATCTGGCTGCTCATGGCTGGCTGACGGATCTGGCCACTCATGGCTGGCGGAAGACTCTGGCTGCTCCTGTCTGGCGGAAGGCTCTGGCTGATCCGGTCTGACGGAAGGCTCTGGCTGATCCTGTCTGGCGGAAGGCTCTGGCTGATCCTGTCTGGCGGAAGGCTCTGGCTGATCCTGTCTGGCGGAAGGCTCTGGCTGATCCTGTCTGGCGGAAGGCTCTGGCTGATCCTGTCTGGCGGAAGGCTCTGGCTGATCCTGTCTGGCGGAAGGCTCTGGCTGATCCTGTCTGGCGGAGAGCTCTAGCGGCTCCCGGTCTGGCGGACGGCTCTGAAGGCTCATGGCAGACGGGCGGCTTTGCAGGCTCAGTACAGACGGGCAGTTCAGACGGCGTTGGGCAGACGGGCAGTTCAGACGGCGTTGGGCAGACGGGCAGTTCAGACGGCGTTGGGCAGACGGGCAGTTCAGGCGCCGTTGGGCAGACGGGCAGTTCAGACGGCGTTGGGCAGACGGGCAGTTCAGACGGCGTTGGGCAGACGGACAGTTCAGGCCCCGTTGGGCAGACGGCAGACTCTGGCCGTCTGAGGCGCACCGTAGGCCTGGTGCGTGGTGCCGGAACTGGAGGTACCGGGCTGAGGACACGCATCTCAGGGCTAGTGCGGGAAGCAGCAACAGGGCATGCTTGGCCCTGGGGACGCACCGTAGGCCTGATGCGTGGTGCCGGAACTGGAGGTACCGGGCTGAGGACACGCATCTCAGGGCTAGTGCGGGGAGTCGGAACAGGGCATGCTGGACCCTGGGGACTCCCATAACGCCTAGTGCGGGGAGCCGGAACAGGGCATGCTGGACCCTGGGGACTCACCTCACGCCTAGTGCGGAGAGCAGGAACAGGCCGGGCGGGGCTGGCGACGCGCACCGTATCCCTGGTGCGAGTGGCCGGAACAGGCCGGGCCGGGCTGGCGAGCGCACCGTATCCCTGGTGCGTGGAGTAGGAACAGGCCGGGCTGGGCTGGCGAAGCGCACCGTCTCCCTGGTGCGTGGAGTAGGAACAGGCCGGGCTGGGCTGGCGAGGCGCACCGTATCCCTGGTGCGTGGAGTAGGAACAGGCCGGGCTGAGCTGGCGACGCGCACCGCATACTTGGTGCGTATGGCAGGAACAGGCCGAACCGGGCTGGCGACGCGCACCTTACACTTAGTGCGAGGGACCGGAACAGGCCGTACCGTACGGGGAACACACACTACTGGCTGCACCTCGGGACTAGGAACGGGCCGGACCGAACTGGTTACACACCCCAGTACCTCACGCCGTGCCTCAACACCTTCCTTCCCTGCTTTACCCAGTAGCCCCCTTGACCTGGTAGCCCACTGAATCCGTCCCTTCTCTGCCTCCGTCAGCCCCCTTAACCTGGCAGCCCTCTGACTCTGCCTTGTGGCAGCCTCCTGCTGCTCCGTCGCCCAAGCCATGTGCCCCCCCCCAAAAAATTTCTTGGGGTTGCCTCTCGTCCTTCCGACGTTGGCTCTGCCGACGCCGTTGCTCCTCTCTCCGTCGCCTCTCCTCTGTTTCGCTCCATGGACGGCGATCCATGCCGTCCAGGATTTCTTCCCACGTCCAGGACCCTTTACCGTCCAACAGTTCCTCCCATGTCCAGACCCTTTGCTCCTGGACGCGCTGCTTGGTCCTTTTTTGGTGGGTTATTCTGTCACGATCGTAGAAAGGAGCAGACCAAAGCGCAGCGTGTTGAGCGAACATCGTAGACTTTATTATTAAAGAAACCACGATAAAAACAATAAACCACGATCATGAAGTCCTCAGTGACACGACTGAAACGGAAACAATAACCCACAAAACAAAGGAGAAAACACACAGAATATATATGGCTCCCAATCAGAGATAACGAGCCGACAGCTGACACTCGTTACCTCCGATTGGGAGTCATTGACGACAACATACAACCACCTGGAAAAACAACCCACAGACCTGCAAACATAGAAATACACCCAACAGAACTACCAACATAGACAAACACCCAAATCCCCAACAAAACAACATACACTCTAGCTCACATACAAAAGTCCTAGAGCCAGAGTGTCACAGGTACTGCATATATTTGCAAAATATATATGGGGGATTGGAAGTGATGCAGACAACTACATTGATGGAAGCTACAATCTATTCGCAATATTAAAGCTGATCTACCCCCTAAGAAAAAAAAAAAAAAAAGACTTGTCCAACCACATTCTGATCTTAGTGTTGGTAGAGCTTAGTATGTACTGAAATACCATCGGTGACATTGGCACAAAATCCATGTGACAGCTGTTAGTTTTGGGGTAACTCTAGTTAAACCGTAAGGCTTGGGATGTAATGTCACTTAGGAGCTTCCTCCATTGGCTTTGCACATGGGGAGGAATGACGCTGGAATGTATAATGACCTTTTTACGGGCTCCTGACCAATTCTGCTATTTTGTGTGTTTTTTTGCACTGATCTTACATTTTGTTGTACATAATGTTTGTGACATCGTTTCTGTCACGCCCTGGCTCTGGGGACTCTGAAATGTTGAGCCAGGGTGTGTAGTTTCTGTGTTATATTTTCTAAGTTGATGTTCTAGATCGTTTAGATCTATGTTGGCCAGGGGGGTTCTCAATCAGAGGCAGCTGTATCTCGTTGTCTCTGATTAGGCAGCCTGTTTGGCACTAGTCGGTGTGGGATCTTGTTCCGTAAAGGTTTGTTTTGTGTAACCTAGGACTTCACGTATCGTTTGTTTGTTGTTTTGTGTCGTGTTAAGTACTTAATAAAATGTACGCTTATCACGCTGCGCCTTGGTCCGTATCTTCCGTTAACGATCGTGACAGTTTCCTAAGACCGAAAATAGCTTCTGGACATCAGAACAACGATAACTAAATTTGATTTGGATGAGGATTTCTACTTCAACGAGTCGGCGGCGCTGGACATACTGCTCACCCTGGATCAGGCCCTAATCCCCGACACTCGGAAGAGAAAGAGACGGCGATATAGAGGCCGACATGTGGGCACCCTGATGAAACTACGGCGGAGAGTAAATAAACCGCCTCTACCCTCTGTTCTAATGGCGAATGTACAATCACTGGAGAACAAACTGGACGAGCTCCGTTCGAGATGATCCTATCAACGGGACATGAAGAACTGTAATATCCTATGCTTCTTGGAGTTGTGGCTGAAGAAGGACATGGATAATATACATCTAGCTGTTTTTCCATGCATCGGCAGGGCAACATTTCAGTGTCGGGTAAGGTCAAAGGGGGTGGTGTGTGTCTCTTTGTTAACAACAGCTGGTGCGCGATCTCTAATATTAAGAAAGTCTCAAAGTTCTGCTCGCCTGTGTTAGAATACTTCATGATAAACTGTAGACCATACTATTTACCAAGATAGTTTAAATCTATATTTTTTGTGGCTGTCTATTTACCACCACAAACCGATGCTGGCACTAAGACCACACTCAACGAGCTGTATAGGGCCATAAGCAAACAAGAAAATGCTCATCCAGAGGCGGCGCTCCTAGTGGCCGGTAATTTTAAAGCAGGAAAACTGAAATCTGTTTTACCTCATTTCTACTAGCAGGTCACCTGTGCAACTAGAGGAGAAAAAACTCTGGATCACCTTTACTCCTCACACAGAGATGCATACAAAGCTTTCCCTCGCCCTCCATTTGGCAAATCTGACCATAACTCCATCCTCCTGATTCCTGCTTACAAGCAAAAACTAAAACAGGAAGTACCAGTGATGCGCTCAATACGGAAGTGATCCGATGAAGAGGATGCTAAGCTACAGGACTGTTTCGCTAGCGCAGACTGGAATATGCTCTGGGATTCATCCGAGGGCATCGAGAATTTTACCACGTCAGTCACTGGCTTAATTAATACAGTGCCTTGCAAAGGTATGCATCCCTTTTGGCGTTTTTCCTATTTTGTTGCATTACAACCTGTAATTTAAATTGATTTTTATTTGGATTTCATGTAATGGACATACACAAAATAGTCGGTGAAGTGAAATGAAAAAATAACTTGTTTAAAAACATTATTAAAAATAAATAACGGAAAAGTGGTGCGTGCATATGTATTCACCCCCTTTGCTATGAAGCCCCTAAATAAGATCTGGTGCATCCAATTACCTTCAGAAGTCACATAATTAGTTAAATAAAGTCCACCTGTGTGCAATCTAAGTGTCACATGATCTGTCACATGATCTCAGTATATATACACCTGTTCTGAAAGGCCCCAGAGTCTGCAACACCACTAAGCAAGGGGCACCACCAAGCAAGCGGCACCATGAAGACCAAGGAGCTCTCCAAACAGGTCAGGGAGAAAGTTGTGGAGAAGTACAGATCAGGGTTGGGTTATAAAAAAATATCAGAAACTTTGAGCATCCCACAGAGCACCATTAAATCCATTATTAAAAAATGGAAAGAATATGGCACCACAACAATCCTGCCAAGAGAGGGCCGTCCACCAAAACTCATGGACCAGGCAAGGAGGGCATTAATCAGAGAGGCAACAAAGAGACCAAAGATAACCCTGAAGGAGCTGCAAAGCTCCACACCGGAGATTGGAGTATCTATCCATAGGACCACTTTAAGCCGTACACTCCACAGAGCTGGGCTTTACGGAAGAGTGGCCAGAAAAAAGCCATTGCTTAAAGAAAACAATAAGCAAACACGTTTGGTGTTCGCCAAAAGGCATGTGGGAGACTCCCCAAACATATGGAAGAAGGTACTCTGGTCAGATGAGACTAAAATTGAGCTTTTTGGCCATCAAAGAAAATGTCTGGCGCAAACCCAACACCTCTCATCACCCCGAGAACACCATCCCCACAGTGAAGCATGGTTGTGGCAGCATCATGTTGTGGGGATGTTTTTCATCGGCAGGGACTGGGAAACTGGTCAGAATTGAAGGAATGATGGATGGCGCTAAATACAGGGAAATTCTTGAGGGAAACCTGTTTCAGTCTTCCAGAGATTTGAGACTGGGACAGAGGTTCACCTTCCAGCAGGACAATGACCCTAAGCATACTGCTAAAGCAACACTTGAGTGGTTTAAGGGGAAACATTTAAATGTCTTGGAATGGCCTAGTCAAAGCCCAGACCTCAATCCAATTGAGAATCTGTGGTATGACTTAAAGATTGCTGTACACCAGTGGAACCCATCCAACTTGAAGGAGCTGGAGTAGTTTTGCCTTGAAGAATGGGCAAAAATCCCAGTGGCTAGATGTGCCAAGCTTATAGAGACATACCCCAAGAGACTTGCAGCTGTAATTGATGCAAAAGGTGGCTCTACAAAGTATTGATTGGGGGGGTGAATAGTTATGCACGCTCAAGTTTTTTCTTTTTCTTATTTCTTGTTTGTTTCACAATAAAAAATATTTTGCATCTTCAAAGTGGTAGGCATGTTGTGTAAATGAAATGATACAAACCCCGAAAAAAATCCATTTTAATTCCAGGTTGTAAGGCAACAAAATAGGAAAAATGCCAAGGGGGGTGAATACTTTTGCAAGCCACTGTAAGTTCATTGACGACACCGTCCCCACAGTGACCGTACAACGGATTACAGACAATATTCGCACTGAGCTATAGGCTAAAGCTGCCGCCTTCATGGAGCAGTACACTAACCCGGACGCTTGTAAGAAATCCTGATGAACCATCAAACAGGCAAAGCGTCAATACAGGACTAATATCAAATCCTACTATACTGGGTCTGATGCTCGACAGATGTGGCAGGGCTTGCAAACTATCATGGATTACAAAGGGAAACCCAGCCTATCAGACAAACTAAATGCATTCTATGCTCGCTTCGAGGCAAGCAACACTGAACCATGCATGAGAGCACCAGCTGTTCTGGACGACTGGGTGATCACGCTCTCCATAGCCGATGTGAGTAAGACTTTTAAACAAGTTAACATTCACAAGGCCGCAAGGCCAGATGGATTACCAGGACGCGTACTCAGAGCATGCGCTGACCAGCTGGCAAGTGTCTTCAGTTACATTTTTAACCTCTCCCTGACCCAGTCTGTAATACCTACATGTTTCAAGCAGAGAACCATAGTCCCTGTGCCCAAGAACGCTAAGGTAACCTGTCAAAATGACTATCACCAAGTAGCACTCACATCTGTAGTCATGAAAGGCTTTGAAAGGCTGGTCATGGTTCACATCAACACCATCATCCCAGACACACTCCAATTCCCATACCGCCCCAACAGATTCACAGATGACGCAATCTCTATTGCACTCCACACTGTCCTTTCCCAAATGGACAAAAGGAACACCTATGTGAGAATGCTGTTCATTGACTACAGCTCAGTGTTCAACACCATAGTGATCTCCAAGCTCATCACTAAGCTAAAGACCCAGGGACTGAACACCTCTCTCTGCAACTGGATCCTAGACTTCCTGATGGGACCCCCCCCAGGTGGGGAGGGTAGACAACAACACATTCGCTAAGCTGACCCTCAACACGGGGGCCCCTCAGGGGTGCGTGCTTAGTCCCCTCCTGTACTCCTTGTTCACCCATGACTGCATGGCCGCACATGACTCCAATACCATCATTAAGTTTGCCGACGACATGACGGTGGTAGGCCTGATCACCGATGACGATGAGACAGCCTATAGGGAGGAGATCAGAGACCTGGCAGTGTGGTGCCAGGACAACAACCTCTCCCTCAACGTCAGCAAGATGATCGTGGACTACAGAAAACGGAGGGCTGAGCACGCCCCCAATACCATCGACGGGGCTGGGTGGAGCAGGTTGAGAACTTAAAGTTCCTCGGTGTCCACATCACTAAGGATCTATCATGGTCCAAACACACCAACACAGTTGGGAAGAGGGCATGACAACGCCTCTTCCCCCTCAGGAGGCTGAAAAGATTTAGCATGGGCTCCCAGATCCTCAAAAAGTTATACAGCTGCACCATTGAGAGCATCTTGACTGGCTGCATCACCGCTTGGTATTGCAACTGCTTGGCTTCCGACCGCAAGGCGCTACAGAGGGTAGTGCATACGGCCCAGCACATCACTGGGGCCGAGCTCTCTGCCATCCAGGACCTCTATACCAGGCGATGTCAGAAGAAGGCCCTGAAAATTGTCAAAGACTCCAGCCACCCAAGTCATAGACTGTTCTCTCTGCTACCGCACGGCAAGCTTTACCGATGCACCAAGTTTGGAGCCAACAGGACCCTGAACAGCTTCTACCCCTAAGCCATAAGGCTGCTAAATAGTTAGTTAAATAGTTAACTAAATAGCTAACCGGACTATGTTCATTGACCCCTTTTTTGCACTAACTCATCACATACGCTGCTGCTACTGTTTACTATCTGTCACTTTATTCCTAGTTGTATGTACATATCTACTTCAATTACCTCGTACCCCTGCACATTGACTCGGTACTAGTACCCCTTGTATTTAGCCAAGTTATTGTTACTCATTGTGTATACAGTATATTATTACTTTAATTATTACGTGTTTTACTTTTCTATTATTTTTCTATTTTCTTTCTCTCTGCATTGTTGAGAAGGGCCCGTAAGTAAAAATGTCACTGTTAGTCCACACCTGTTGTTTACGAAGCATGTGACAAATACAAATTGATTTGATTTGACATGTGCTGATGTGGAAATTATTAAGGGATACCATCATATCTGGCAATGAAACAAAGCCATTCATGATTCCTAATATCTAATCATATTAGCTGGGATCGTTGTGCAGGCGTCTGTTATTTTCGTTGACGTGCACATGTTCCTTTTACTGTTTATGGGATTAAAGTCCATGCAGAGCAGCAATGGCTAACCTCCACATCACACAGACAGACTGAAAAGCCCATTTCAATGCTGCAGACTGCCAGCATATTCACTATTTTATTTCAAAATTGGTAGATCTCATCTGCCACGTGCTGCTACATCTCCAAGTTTGCTCTTTAGGGATTAGTAGTCCGAGACAAGATTTAGTTAAAGTGGTGTGTGCCTCCTGCTTCGGCCTCCAACGCATATTTTTAGACCAGGGTCAAACACTCACTGTGCAGAAGAGAAAATGAAATGAGCTGGGAGACTGTACCTAAGTGATGTTCACTTTATAGCGGTGCCAATATTTTAAAGAATACTTGAGCACACTGCATTATGGGCCTGCTCATTAGTAGAGCCAAGCAGAGCCACAAGAGAAAACAGCTGAGGCCTCACTGTGGGTTTAAAAGCTGATAGGCCTATTTGGAGTTCCATGCTTTGATCCACGGAATAGTATTAGGAGGACCTTTGATATCATCGGAAATTCCATGCACCACAGTTACTATTGTGTATGTGTGTATGTGTGTGTTTGTTTACTTGGTTGGTTCAGTCTGTTATAGATTTTAATCTCAAATCTCAAATTTAAATGGTGGTCAAACTGTTATAAAATGACAGATGAATGCCAGTTTCACAAATTCCCAGTATCCCAGAATATATTCCCAGCATCAACCAAGCAACATTACCAACACATGATTCTGTTTTGCAAAAACATTTAAGGAATTCAGCACAACAATGTTTTGTTAATTACAGGTTTGCCTGAGATTAGCGTTTACATTTAATTCATTTTCTTGAGTCTTGCTTTGGGGAAGGGAGGGTGCTTGTTTTTGTTTATCTCTTGTTTTCATTATATAAAAACATTTAAGGATGGATCAGAGCCACCCAAAACAAATAATCCCAATGTAATCTTCCTGGTTACAAAACGAAGTGCTGGCTGCTAACCAAGCAGAGCCTGTCAGCAGGCCTTTGACCAGCTGTCTGCGGCAGACGCTACAAAAAGAAAAACCCTCAAGAAAGAGCTCATTCTTAATTTCAGGCTCCTTCCCACGCAGAGAAAAACATGAAGATTATTCATATTATATAGATTATGATCCTTTATGGTATCATTCTGATGAAACACAACATTATCTTTCTGTTATTCTGTACATGTTTTGTTTTTGGCTAGAAAGATATCTGTACATTAATCAACGATGTTGATATGCAAATGTTGACAATGATGCAAATCATTCCTCATCGTGTTTTGTCAGATTTCATTCAGGTCTGATATATGTGAAATTGAGTATGTGACACTAATGTAGGCCACTACCTTGTTTTGTTGTACTACTTTAATTCAGATTAAAGTAAGTGAACTCCATTCAGTGGTAAAGGTGAACCTGGCTAATTATAGAGAACCGGCTCCATCTCCCTTTGTTCATTTTAGACATTCTCCCCCCAGTGGCCATACGTAATTAAAGTCCTTTGGGCTTTGCCAAGAGTGCCACTGTCCTCCCAAATCACTAATGGATGGCGCACCAGTTTCAGATACAGAGAAACAAAAGGCTACTCACGATCACTAAAGCAAATGTACCATACTGGTCATTAAAATTATTTACGTGACTTTGACAGCTACATTATGTCACCAAAGCAACCAATGCCAACTAATGCACCTCAGTGAACAACACTGTAGCAGAATGTCATGTGGAGAGCATGGGACTCCTGTGCAATCAAGACATAATGTATCTCTAATGCATTTTTTATATCAATTCCATTCTGTCTGAATGCTGGATATCGCAGGCAGGTCACTCTTGATACAAGTCAGTATTCGACGTCCATCCACGTCCGAGGACGTCAGGAGATGATGTGGAAACCGGCCACTAGGGGCAACAGTGAGCGCTGTTACCTTCAAGCATCTGCCTCTGATTCCAAAAGTTGCATGTTCGAATCCAGTGATAGAAAGTAGTTTTCTATATTTTTGTTTTAAGCCTATCCCAAACCTTAACCATTACCTTAACCATTCGGAGTTAATGCCTAACCTTAAGATTTTTGAGTTAATGCCTAAACTTAAACATTACCCAAAAAAGTCGGTGTTGATGCCTAAACTTAACCTTAAACACTTCGAAATGTGACGTTTGGAATTGCTTCAAAATGTGACATTTGAGAAGCATGGATGAATGTATAATTCTGACGCGAGACTGTGAGAGCTTGTAGGGATATCATCTGTTCCAAACTAACTTTGACAAGGCCTCGGGCAGTTTATCCAAATTAACATGGCCATGTGTTGAGTGTTGTTAAACACAATAACCTTCTGCACCTGCCTCAGTTTCAGACGCACGTTTCCTCTTGCTTCTCATCAGGAACATACCGGCTGGCAGATGCTTCGAGTTATGCTCCATAGAGGAGAGGAACCGCAAGGCTGCCCTGCTCCAATCAGAGAACACCAGGCAAACTGATGAGGATTAATTAAAATGGAACGTGAGGTTGAGCCCAAATCTACCATTTACTAGTGGGAGCCAAGGCCCAACATCTAGCCCATCTGGCTTCTTTCTGAGAAACAGTCGCAGTGTTAGATTAAAACAAAACCCAGAGTTGTTTGCCGGAATCCCACTGATGGTGAGTTGGATTGACTTGTAAAGCTCACAGCTAGCATAGTCAGGTTGGCCAACCTTGATAAGGTGCTAGACAGAATTCTTCTTGAACACAAATCTCTTGTATAACCTAAAGGGAATGCTCAATTACAGGTTAGAATCAACCATACCAACATATCAAATCATGTTTTGTGAGGATTATTGGGGCAAATCCACAAATGATTGCATGTGTGCGTGTGCACACTTTGAGACATGGGCTCTCCAACCGAACCGTGAAGGGGATGAATTTAGTCTGTGATTGTCCTATCGTTTTTTTTATTTCTATATATTTCTTTATTTTCTATCCAGCTGGTGTCTTGCCTAAGTCAAAAGATTTGGCTGACCAGAGTGCACATTTGCCCATCATTCCCAAATCTTGGCCTACCCAGCGCGATAGTAATGTACTGTCCTGGATAATTTCCAGCACTCACTCAGTCTAGAGGATAAAATCACAAATCCTGTCAGAATGCTGAGAGCTCAGGGATTTCGCCACAATATTCGCGCATCTATGGTAGCCTACTTTGAACTCGTTGTTACACACTTGGTCGTTGCACTCTGTCCTCATGGACAAGTGTTTCATTCATGTAGTTCGTTGATTCACACCAATAGGATACTTTCCTCCAGTTCGCTTGAGGTAATTATAATATTTTTCTGTGGGATGAGTGCGACTCGAGCAAGAGCATCACTACCACTCAGAAGAGCACCACTACCACTCAGAAGAGCACGAGCAGGGGCAAGAAGGCGGGCTTTCGATAGCGTCAGAAGAGAATAAAGAAGTCGATCTAAATTATTTTCCGTAGCGTAATTATCCTACAACTCCCTGAGGGTGCTGCAGTAGTCAGAAGAAATTAATGAAGGAGGACGAATTAAATTGTGCGAGGTCTCAAGGCATATGTTTTAAAGTATTGTAAAACATGATAGATCAACCAGCAACCGAACGAAAAGCTTAGGCGAGAAAGAACCCGAACGTTTGGAGTTGTGCGTAAAATATGGAAATGTTTTACTATCAACGTTTTATTGAAGTCATTAGCTGGTAAGTTTAAGTTCATTGTATACAATTTTCATTGTACATTTTAAATTGTGTAACCCTAACCCTAATTGATTTTGCAATTGTGTTTTTATATCAGACATAGTTCATAGGCTAGGCTACTGATTTACCAATCTGCATTGTAGGCTACTTGTCAATAAAATTAACTAAGCACCTGTGGGCAGCAATATTTTGTACATATTATGAAAGACATCATACTTGTTTGTTTCTGGAAACTCAAGCAGGACAGTAGTCCAGGAGTGGACTTGTGTTGTCGCCCTTTGGCGTCGATTGATTTATGGGTCAGCCTAATTCAGACCCCATGTAATAGTTTTTATGGTCAACGTGGGCTTCTGGACAGAGACCTGCTCAAACGAGTTCTTGACATGGCTTTCGACTTAAATCCCACAATAAGTGCCAAAATGGTGACTGTCATTTCCATTTTATTCTCGACTCAAAATGTAAACAGGTCCACAACCTAATATGGAAGGAAGAAAAACACAAACAAAATATAAAAAAATACAGTACCTGTGTTGGTTAGGCTATATTGTCGAAGAAGCAAAAGCTAGACTACTTGATTTATCCTCAGATGCAAGTGTATGCATGACGCTACATTTTTCTAGTGGTGACAAAAAAAATCTAATTTAAAGCAATCCTGAGTGAGCATGGTAAATGTTCTTATCATCTAGAATAAGTTGGATGAGCCAATCATACAAATATCCATTATAACGTATAATTAGATAACTAGACGTTTATGATAGATTTTCAACTTCATAATAGATTTTCATCTGCAGCCTGAAACTAAAATTAACATTTCAATTATAATTCATCAAGGGAGAGAGAAAGATACAATAATGTTATCCAGCCTGTAGAAAAAAGTGTAGGTTTTCTCCCCAGCCAGAGAGAAGGAGCATATCACAGAATAATTAGAATATCACATCAATGAAGTGGGCCTGGCAAAGCAGACTCAACATCGAGAGCCAGAGAGTGCCAAAGATAGTACCTTTTGGTGACTGGCCAAATAGGCACTTTAATCAGGAGGTGCTTTATGCACAGGAAGTATTTCAGTCTCCTTGTTAGGGGAATGATTTATCCTGACTTGTAATTATCAACCAGACCTGATCTGGGTCAAGCAAGAAAGTGTTTTTCATCAGTGCCGTCTTTGTTTTGCTTGGTCATCGTTACCGAAGTGTAAAGATTTCGAATGGACTTGTTCTGGGAGGCAGGGCTGCTTACACAGTCCCAACAATCCAGGAATGAGAATATATTTTGACAGGTTGCTCAGCTGCAGCTTTTAGCTTCATCTGCAGCCCTTAATAATGGGCTTAGCTAAAAGCATTGGGGCAAGGTCACACGGTAACAGTCACACTCCCACTATAAAAACGGCCATATCTTTTTAATGTGTCATGGAGCCATATGGGAGCCATTAAATGCATACAATTAAGATGTATTATTACGTTTCTGGGCAGCTGTGACTCCATCACCAAGCAATTTTTTGCATTAAAGATATATTTGAACAATTACTTGTTAGTATTGCACTACCTAGTACGGCACAAAGAAATTCACATTGAAAGCAAGTCTAAGAAGCGGGAGATCTGTTCTATGTGGGTTATTTCTATGTTTCCCATTCATTAAGTTTAGTTCTTGCGTCTTTTACATTAGGTTTTGTACACTAGCTTCAAACAGCTGAAAATACAATATTTTTGGTTACTGAAAATATATTTCACAGAGGTTTAGATGGTACAATAATTCTCTACACTATACATTGCTTGTTTTGTCACATAAACTAAAATAAGGCGAACTATTAGAATTTTAGTAACGAGGAAATGGAATAGCGATTTCTGCATATTGCACCTTTAAGATCTGGCCCCAATTCTAAAAAATATTACATGAGACACACATTTTCCTATACCACAGAGCACATACTTTCAGGAGTCACACAGGCAGGTTTGCACTGACTTAGTAGGTGTACCAGATTATCCATATAAGGTGGTGTTGGAATGGTACAGTACATTTACTTGAAGAACAGTGCAGATGTAAAGTTTGGTAACAGAATGAGAGTGAAAGCGCCCTCAGTTGTTTATGTGACCACGTTGTCCAAAAACAACTGCATTAAGATTCAAAGATGCCTGCAGAAATAATGGGGTGTCAGCTATGATACACTATATATACAAAAGTATGTGGACACCCCTTCAAATTAGTGTAATCAGCTATTTCAGCCACACCCATTGCTGACAGGTGTATAAAATCGAGCACACCACCATGCAATCTCCATAGACAAACATTGGCAGTAGAATGGCCTTACTGAAGAGCTCAGTGACTTTCAACGTGACACCGTCATAGGATTCAACCTTTCCAACAAGTCAGTTCGTCAAGTTTCTGCCCTGCGAGAGCTACCCCGGTCAACTGTAAGTGCTTGATATTGGGAAGTGGAAACGTCTAGGAGCAACAACGGCTCAGCCGCAAAGTGGTAGGCCACGCAATCTCTAAGAACGGGACTGCCGAGTGCTGAAGCATGTAGCGCGTAAAAATTGTCTGTCCTCGGTTGCAACACTCACTACCGAGTTCTAAACTGCTTCTGGAAGCAACGTCAGCACAATAACTGTTTGTCGGGAGGTTCATGAAATGGGTTTCCATGGCCGAGCAGCCGCACACAAGCTTAAGATTACCAAGCACATTGCCGAGCGTCGGCTGGAGTGGTGTAAAGCTCGCCGCCATTGGACTCTGAAGCAGTGGAAACGATTTCTCTGGAGTGATGAATCACGCTTCACCAT
The DNA here is from genome assembly GCF_020615455.1 of Coregonus clupeaformis. Classification (NCBI taxonomy): domain Eukaryota; kingdom Metazoa; phylum Chordata; class Actinopteri; order Salmoniformes; family Salmonidae; genus Coregonus; species Coregonus clupeaformis. The sequence goes on along the minus strand of NW_025534517.1, from coordinate 59,087 downwards.
CTGGCAGTCCGAATAACGAATCTGGGTTTGGCGGATGCCAGGAGAACGATACCTGCCCCAATACATGGTTCCAACTGTAAAGTTTGGTGGAGGAGGAATAATGGTCTGGGGCTGTTTTTCATGGTTCGGCTAGGCCCCTTAGTTCCAGTGAAGGGAAATCTTAACGCTACAGCATACAATGACATTCTAGATGATTCTGTGCTTCTAACTTTGTGGCAACAGTTTGGGGAAGGCCGTTTCCTGTTTCAGCATGACAATGCCCCCGTGCACAAAGCGAGGTCCATACAGAAATGGTTTGTCGAGACCGGTGTGGAAGAACTTGACTGGCCTGCACAGAGCTGTGACCTCAACCCCATCGAACACCTTTGGGATGAATTGGAATGCCGACTGTGAGCTACGGCTAATCGCCCAACATCAGTGCCCGACCTCACTAATGTGCTTGTGGCTGAATGGAAGCAAGTACCCGCAGCAATGTTCCAAAATCTAGTGGAAAGCCTTCCCAGAAGAGTGGAGGCTGTTATAGCAGCAAAGGGGGGACCAACTCCATATTAATGCCCATGATTTTGGAATGAGATGTTCGACAAGCAGGTGTCCACATACCTTTGGTCATGTAGTGTATGACACTGTGATTTAAAACAAAAAATATATATATTTTGGTTATTGAACTACAGTGAAGTGGATTAACACCCGGTAACATAATTACCTCATGGGTCCCTGATCTGTACTATAGACGGGTTTGCTGACAACGTCACAAAAACAATACAAACTTTTAATGGGGAAGAAGGCAGTGTGTTGTTGTGATTCTGGATGGCCAGATAGCTAGCAACAATGATAAGAAGCTGCCATGTGTGGAGTCGTTTCAGCTAGTTTTATCTTGTTCTTGATACCATGTCTTGTTTTGAGGTGTTTTGACTGATTTCATGTCAATGCTAATATGGCAAAAATGTACTAGCTAGCTAACCAACAACTGTAACGATGTATTTGAAAGACAAGTGCTTATGTTTTTCAATAAACATTGGAGATGAAATATATACTGAACAAAAATACACTACTCAAAAAAAGAAAGGGAACACTTAAACAACACAATGTAACTCCAAGTCAATCACACTTCTGTGAAATCAAACTGTCCACTTAGGAAGCAACACTGATTGACAATAAATTTCACATGCTGTTGTGCAAATGGAATAGACAACAGGTGGAAATTATAGGCAATTAGCAAGACACCCCCAATAAAGGACTGGTTTTGCAGGTGGTGACCACAGACCACTTCTCAGTTCCTATGCTTCCTGGCTGATGTTTTGGTCACTTTTGAATGCTGGCGGTGCTTTCACTCTAGTGGTAGCATGAGACGGAGTCTACAACCCACACAAGTGGCTCAGGTAGTGCAGCTCATCCAGGATGGCACATCAATGCGAGCTGTGGCAAGAAGGTTTGCTGTGTCTGTCAGCGTAGTGTCCAGAGCATGGAGGCACTACCAGGAGACAGGCCAGTACATCAGGAGACGTGGAGGAGGCCGTAGGGAGGGCAACAACCCAGCAGCAGGACTGCTACCTCCGCCTTTGTGGAAGGAGGAGCAGGAGGAGCACTGCCAGAGCCCTGCAAAATGACCTCCAGCAGGCCACAAATGTGCATGTGTCTGCTCAAACGGTCAGAAACAGACTCCATGAGGGTGGTATGAGGGCCCGACATCCACAGGTGGGGGTTGTGCTTACAGCCCAACACCGTGCAGGACGTTTGGCATTTGCCAGAGAACACCAAGATTGGCAAATTCGCCACTGGCTCCCTGTGCTCTTCACAGATGAAAGCAGGTTCACACTGAGCACATGTGACAGACGTGACAGAGTCTGGAGACGCCGAACGTTCTGCTACCTGCAACATCCTCCAGCATGACCGGTTTGGCGGTGGGTCAGTCATGGTGTGGGGTGGCATTTCTTTGGGGGGGCCGCACAGCCCTCCATGTGCTCGCCAGAGGTAGCCTGACTGCCATTAGGTACCGAGATGAGATCCTCAGACCCCTTGTGAGACCATATGCTGGTGCGGTTGGCCCTGGGTTCCTCCTAATGCAAGACAATGCTAGACCTCATGTGGCTGGAGTGTGTCAGCAGTTCCTGCAAGAGGAAGGCATTGATGCTATGGACTGGCCCGCCCGTTCCCCAGACCTGAATCCAATTGAGCACATCTGGGACATCATGTCTCGCTCCATCCACCAACGCCACGTTGCACCACAGACTGTCCAGGAGTTGGCGGATGCTTTAGTCCAGGTCTGGGAGGAGATCCCTCAGGAGACCATCCGTCACCTCATCAGGAGCATGCCCAGGCGTTGTAGGGAGGTCATACAGGCACGTGGAGGCTACACACACTACTGAGCCTCATTTTGACTTGTTTTAAGGACATTACATCAAAGTTGGATCAGCCTGTAGTGTGGTTTTCCACTTTAATTTTGAGGGTGACTCCAAATCCAGACCTCCATGGGTTGATACATTTGATTTCCATTGATAATTTGTGTGTGATTTTGTTGTCAGCACATTCAACTATGTAAAGAAAAAAGTATTTAATAAGATTATTTCATTCATTCAGATCTAGGATGTGTTATTTTAGTGTTCCCTTTATTTTTTTGAGCAGTGTATAAACGCAACATGCAACAATTTCAAAGATTTTACTGAGTTATAGTTCATATAAGGAAATCAGTCAATTGAAATAAATGTATTAGGCCCTAATCTATGGATTTCACATGACTGGGAATACAGATATGCATCTGTTGGTCACAGATACCTTTAAAAAAAGGTAGGGGTGTGGATCAGAAAACCAGTCAGTATCTGATGTGACCACCATTTGCCTCATGCAGCGCGACACATCTCCTTCACATAGAGTTGATCAGGCTGTTGATTGTGGCCTGTGGCTGTGCGAAGTTGCTGGATATTGGCGGAAACTGGAACACGCTGTTGTACACGTTGATCCAGAGCATCCCAAACATGCTCAATGGGTGACATGTCTGCTGAGAATGCAGGCCATGGAAGAACTGGGACTTTTCAGCTTCCAGGAATTGTGTACAGATCCTTGCCACATGGGGCCGTGCATTATCATGCTGAAACATGAGGTGATGGCAGCGGATGAATGGCATGACAATGGGCCTCAGAATTGAAATTGCCATTGATAAAATGCAATTGTGTTTGTTGTCTGTAGCTTATGCCTGCCCATACCATAACCCCACCACCACCATGGGGCACTCTGTTCACAAAGTTGACATCAGCAAACCTCTCGCCCACACAATGCCATACACGCGGTTGTGAGGGTGGTTGGACGTACTGCCAAATTCTCTAAAATGTCGTTGGAGGCGGCTTTTGGTAGAGAAATTAACATTACATTCTCTGGCAACAGCTCTGGTGGACATTCCTGCAGTCATCTTGCCAATTGCACGCTCCCTCAACCTGAGACATCTGTGACGTGTTGTGTGACAAAACTGCACATTTTAGAGTGTCCTTTTATTGTTCCCAGCAAAAGGTGCACCTGTGCTGGGGACAATGCTGTTTAATCAGCCTCTTGATATGCCACACCTGTCAGGAGAATGGATTATATTGGCAAAGGAGAAACGCTGACTAACAGGGATGTAAACACATTTGTGCACAACATTTCAGAGAAATAAGCTTTTTATGCGTATGAAACATTTCTGGGATATTTTATTTCAGCTCATGAAACATGGGACCAACACTTTACACGTTGCGTTTATATTTTTGTTCAGTGTAGTTTACATGCTGTCAAAGATCTAAGCCAACCCCGTCTGTTTTGCCCCATAGTTGTGCACGCGTCAGTTTTGTTGCTTAACAACCAACCCTTCTATACAGAAATGCATAATTATGAATGTCATTCTCTTCAGGATGATGTATCCTGAATAGGTACACAAAGGTAGAATATTTGTATTATTCTACACACTGGCTATTATTCGAATGAGCTACGCCGCCAAACAATTCCAAATTTGTGTGTGTGATTTCAGTGCTATCGATAAACAACTCTTGCATTCTTGCCAGTCAATGCATCCATATGACCCATCAAATATTTGGGGCCTTCCCAGCTAGCATATTTGGTTCCTTGGAAGTTGTGGGAACTAATGTTTTTGGTTTCACATTGGTTTTTGGAACGAAGCCACGCTTTTTCTGACCGGTAAAACATAACGTTTTATTTTTTTACATTCTGAGAACAGAAGTGAAAATGTTGGCTGTTCTAAGAAATTGTATTTTAGGTTACAGGGAGGTTCTGAGAACGTTTTACTCTGGTACCTTGAAAGCTTTCCTGGGAGGTTTTACTAATGCTCTGAGAATGGAAATTATAGTTAATTTGGAGGTTCTTGAATAACTTCCTTAAAGACTTTTAAACTGCTATCTTATTTTGGGTTACTTTTTTGAACTCCAAGCACAGATTGGACACATTGAACCTATAATCTTCTGTTATTTTTCCACGGAATTAGTCCACTGCGCCACCAGGATGGAGGTAGCATGACATGTTTTTTTACGCACACAAAGCTGTTCATTTTAGTCTATTCAAACAGACCCCATTTCAAAGGAAAAAAGCACTCATTAAGATGCACTCATTAAGATCAGGTCTGGCCAATAAGTGGGCACGGCCAATACACCTGAACACACTTAACAAGATAGAGAATTTTGTTGATGCTGAGAATGGAACGTATATGTTTTTAAATAACATTATTAGAACATTCTCTGAATGTTACTAACGTTTTATTGTAGATGTTATGTAAAGAACAATTTGAGAATATTCCCAATGGACAACCACACTCTCACCAAGCTCTAAGAAACATATGGTTATGTGCTAGCTGGGTTTGTACCCACAATGCATCACTATGGACCAGACCAAATCTGTACCAATCATAGACGTCTATGTTTCACAAGTTTGGACATCACAGTGCAGCACACCACATTAGAGTAAAGTACAGAACAGTATAGTTCAGTACAGTAAATTTCAGTACAGTACAATAGAGTAAATTCTACTCTACTCTAGTGTGCTCTACTGTACTAAACTCTACTGTACATTACTGTATTGTGCTGACCTCTACTTTTCTGTACTTTACTGTCCTATACTGTGCTGTGCTGTACTGTACTGTGCTGTCCAAACTTGTGAAACAGACGTCTATGATTGGTTCATATTTGGGCTGACCAAATTTCAACGACTTTTCAACATCCATGGAGGTCTGGTGTTGGTCAGTGCTCAGTGGGTTACACTAAATGGAAAGAGAGAGGGCTCATGGGTAGGTGTCAGTAAGAGGTGGGTTGTTCAGACTGTTTTCAAACTCTTGCTTTGACCACCATGTGACAGATAGAAAACAGTTATGAGCTGAACATAACAGTATGCCAGTGGAAGGGAGGACAGTACCCAACTGTGGTTTCTGACTACTATGAATTCCCATTGTAGCCATTCAGTTGTAGTCATTCTGTTACAGATTTTTTTGGTTATTCTGTGAACTTTCATTATCCTCCTTGATGAGGGAGAGAAATTAGAAAATATCTTAAAGATGTGTGGGTTTTTGGGAACAGAATGACAAGACACTAGGCAATATTTCTTAAACTTACAGAAGGCAAATTTCTAATACCTTTTTAAGACATTTTCTAAGACCGCTTTTCCATCTGTTTGACCAGAAATCAATGCCTTAGCTTATTCCTATTTTCAAGGATGGAAAATGGTTGACCATTTTTCCCCCCAGAAATATAGACTCTTAGTTTTCATTTCACACCACATTTGATGTGCTCCTATGAACTTCACATGTTCATTCTCATAAAGATTTTACATGGAAATGCCCATCACTAGTATTGGAGAGTTGGTTTACAAAACAGTTTATGGAGGATAATGCATTCTGTTTACACCAACTCTGGTTGACCGTTTCGAAGGATTGTTTCTGTCATTCTCTTTTTTTTATGTCATGTCAGTAGCCTCAAACAAGACCCATTTGGAAGGATTGTGCATTAACAAGCCTATCCAGGACAGAATCTGTGCCCCCCAGCACATTGTCTGTTGTGCACATGGACGCTATTCAGGCTGCAGTGCTCAAGATCACTACTGATTTAGCCCATTGTTAGCTGAATAGCAAGGCCTGATGTACATTATGCGTACGTAATAAAAGTCACAATATGAATATTTAAATGCCAATACCCTTGGGCTCACGTCAAACCAACAAATTACTTATTTTCACCATTGCAGTGGTTATGAGAGATGGTGCTAAAGGATAAGGACTAATGTTACGCATGTTTTCATTCCAACTTTAATTTGATTATGTTCAACTAATTGCGGTAGTGTTTCTGCATATCAGATGACTTATTAAACTAATCAATGATGTAAACACAACATCACAGCACTATAATAAAACCTCATTGTTAATCTGCCAACCAATCGATTTGAGCAAAAATGAAGCATGGTTGAAACAAAAACCTGCATACTTACTCTGAGGCCACAAGGAAATGGACTCTGTGTCTCTGCCTTTATTTGATGTATTCTTTCGGACTCAATCGAGGTTATCACATTTATTGAATGAGAGAACAGCCCCAGTATGTGCTGTACCCAGAGAGTACAGTATGTGCAATTCAGTAGCTTTCCACATGATTTGACCCAAGCAATTTTTTTTTGTCATTTAGCAGACGCTCTTATCCAGAGTGACTTACAGTTAGAGTGCATACATTATTTTATTTTTGTTATACTGGCCCCCCGTGGGTATCGAACCCACAACCCTGGCGTTGCAAACGCCATTCTCTACCAACTGAGCTACACGGGACCTATACACGGGACTATAGCTAAGAGCACCACCATAGCAGGTTACCTTTATTGGAATGAAGTTAGGATTGTGGATGGATCAGATTAGCAAGCAGCCCGGTAAGTGTGCCAAAGGGGAAAAGCTCCACCTGTCCAGTGGTGTGTGCAGGATTATGTAGTGTAGTTGGTAGTTGCTTTTCTGTGAAAAATGCAACCGATAACAAACTGTTGTGGCTCTCTTTCAAGAGGTTGATCTCTTTGTCCTCTCAAAGCTGTTTTGGAATAGTGAAAGCAGAGAGAGTATGCTGAAAATGGAAAGACTGTCTAATGAAAGTGTAGCCTAAGGAGTGGTCCTCTGTAGCTCAGCTGGTAGAGCACGGCGCTTGTAACGCCAAGGTAGTGGGTTCGATTCCCGGGACCACCCATACACAAAAATGTATGCACGCATGACTGTAAGTCGCTTTGGATAAAAGCGTCTGCTAAATGGCATATTTAAAGGAGACCTTGTAACAGAGGCCCAATGTAATCCACAAATGGCCGCTGTTATATATTCTTGGTATATTCCCCATAGGCGAAAAGTTTCCTGACCGCCGAAGTCCACCTTCAGAAGAATCAAGCACCTTTGATAAGGCTGGAATCCTTGTGTTACATCCATCTCCTCCTGTCAGACATTGTTCTTTCACTCATTGTACCTCGATGGATTCAATCCGTCAATGCTATTAACTAAAACGACCTCATTTGGCATGTCACATCAGTGCTACACTGAAACCAATTATCTTTCTCATTTATTTGTGCTATTATTAATTTAGCAGACAGTGCACTTTGTGCGAGCAGTGACTTAACTTACTGCCTTGATAAAGAATTATAATATAGTGCACCCTGCAACACGACAGAACAGTGTCTCTGGAACCAGATTGATTTGAGTGGGCTGTCATAGTGACCCACTTCTGCCTCTGCCTGTGAGACAGAGTGAGAGTGTAAATTCAAACATATTCAGAACACACACACACATAATGCATAACACCTAACATACCAACGCATAAACATACCAACACCATACCAACGCATAAACACACATTCCACCACACATTCCACCATACAAAGACCAGAAACTCCCCAAAACCCACAGACATTTAAGTTGCAAATACACACAAAAAGCATTTGTATAAAACACATTAAATCCAGATGAAACAAATCCAATTGCAAATGTGGGTACAGTGTCACACAGTTAATATAATCATATTTGTCACAGTCGCAAGCTTACAGCCAGACAGACATACTCTTCTTTATGGCTTCCCTACATGCTTACTGTAATGCAAATACACAATCTATCTAACGTAGTTGTACATACACACACAGAGAAATATTATTGAGGTATACGTTGTCTTTACAAACGTTTTAAAGTGATTTGAATCGGAAATGGCTCGCTTGACTTGACGTTGTTTACGAGCCCTTTCTCCTTTCCCTGGCAGACCCAATGGAAAACAAATCTGGCATTCTGAAGAGCACTGCTATTCTCTCCCCCTCAGCCTAGCAGCTGTTCTGCTCACAAACCTTTTAAAACACGCTTGTAGAACTCTGGTGCATATCACAGAGGCTGGTACACCGTGGCAGGTACAATGTCTTTCTAGTACATAAAAACATACAGATATATACACACAGAGAGACTTTCTTTTCTACCCCCTATTTTCTTCCCAATTTCGTGATTACGATATTGTCTCATCGCTGCAATTCCCCAACGGGCTCGGGAGAGGCGACGGTCGAGTCATGCATCCTCCAAAACATGACCCGCCAAACCGCTCTTCTTAACACCCGCCCGCTTAACCCGGAAGCCAGCTGCACCAATGTGTCGGAGGAGAAACAGTTCAACAGATGACCTAAGTCAGCCTGCAAGTGCCCAGCCCACCACAAGGAGTCGCTAGAGCGCGATGAGCCAAGTAAAGCCCCCCCCCCAGCCAAACCCTCCCCTAACCAATTGTGCGCCACCCTATGGGACTCCCGGTCACGGCCGGTAATGACACAACCTGGGATCAAACCCCAGGCTGTAGTGACGCCGCGATGCAGTGCCTTAGACCGCTGCGCCACTCGGGAGGCCACACAGAGAAACTTTCAACAGAGTGGATACACACACCCGGGCCCCCTGGTCCGTGCTGTTGTTTCATTTCAGCCATCTTAATTGGTCTAAGAATAGCACTTAGACAAGTGTCAAAGTGCAGCCTGGCTTACACTGTGCATTCTCTTTCTAACCCCATGGTGATTTAGAGAGTGACCAATGTGGGGAGGGGAGGAAAAGTCTGCCAGGGTGTCTGTTTTGAGGACTGACTTCAATACAATGAATGAACACAAGACTGCTCTTGTGGCCCATCCAAAGCAGTCCCCAGCTAGACATCATGCAGCTGTTCAATTGGGTATTTTTGCCTATAATCACTAAGTGTTCCTGCCAATACTGATTGGGGAAAATATGTCTTGAGGTAGGAAAGACCAAAGGCTTTGGGCAATACTAGGCAGGCTTCAAAGCAATAAATCACAAAAAAACAGATCAAACTTAGTTTGGGATTGTTGTTTTGCTCCGTTTCTGCTGCGGGTCAAAATGAGGAGGCGGCTCATGAGCCACGGTGCTGAGTGTGTTGGTTACCTAAAGTGATTCCATGGAGTCAGTAATGGGGATTCTGTAGCTATGTACGCACTGCAAGGTCACTGTTTTGACACTCAGAATGATCTGACATCTGTCCGCAGTTTAATGTAACACGATGACAGCTGAGCAGACTTGATGAGTTTTGTGTGATGATGGGGGAGAGCTGAGTGGGGAAAGTCCAAATGTTTAAATGAATTAAGCAACAGTGGGATCCAACCTAAACACCAAACATGGTTTCTGGATCTGCCATGGGATTGTCTGAGTGGATGTTACATCAGGTTGGCTTTGAGATTGTTTGCATTTGGCGTTGTGGTTGTCTGTTAGATAAGAGCTGGCTGCTGCACAGGTTTGGACGGGTGGGTCTTTGGTGTTATGCAAAAGGTTTACGGGAGCATCATATCGGCCAATCAGGCATTTTGCCATCAGCTGTACAGCTGAAAACAAAACAAACCCAATACCCTTACCACCCAGGACAGACTTCATTCAGCAGCTTCCTCAACAACGAAATAGAATACTACTTTTACCCGAGGAACATGATACTGTGGAATCCAAAGTGGGTGAAGTCTAGATTCCTGACCCTGTCTAATTTGACAGTCAGGTCTCTTTGTGACCCTTAGGTCACGACCATTGGCAGCAATCTAGCTTCATGGTGTATGCATGGACATTTAGCAGGAGGAATTCTATAACACTGTCGCTGGAGGCTCAGCCTCTGACAGCCCTGCCTAATTCGGACCACCTAGCTACCCGCCGTGATGTCATGCACCTGCCAGTCTGTCTCTCACAAGTCCACACTGAGGGATCAACATGTTTAATTTCTGTTAGCTCGCGCTATGGTGTTAGAATGGTACAAGCGGTTCCAAGCATCTGAGCACAAGTGGATGGTTTACGAGTCAGTGCTTCCAGTCGCTATAAGAACGTTTCCGTGAATAGCAGGGATGAGACAAGCCGCTCTGGGACTGATTTCAACTTGGCCGGCCAGTGAGGAGCCTGTGTCGAGAAAGGACAGAGTGAGAAGGTGTCTCTATGATGTTGGACTGTGAGAGACCGCAGCTCCCACAGGTTTGACTGAGCTTTAATAATAATGATTTATTAATATCATATGCATATTCATTTGATATGTTGGATTGTAGGTTTTCAGCATATTTTGAATACTATATGATATATTTTAGAAAGGGCATGAACAAAGAAATATGGAAACAGTAAATCATTGCAAACTATATTGTACCCGTATTAACGTGTATTTTGGTTAGATCACAGCAATGGATCAGTCCATAGTCCTCCTTCGTTAGTCTTGATGTGCCTGATAACACTTTGTCAGCTAGTGAATGTTTTCTTCAGTGATATGAGTTGAATCTTGGGACCAATTTGTCAAATGCATTGCCACAATTAGTAAACTGATTGAATTAATTTACAAGATATCAGCAATGACATAATTATGTCATCACATTATGCCATTTGGGGGAAATGTATTTAGGCTATCACTTTTTACTTTTGTTTTTGTTTATTTAGGTTTTAACTTTTGATGTTGTCGATTTAGATTTTGCCCTTTGGTGTTTATTAGGGCTAGATCTACATGTAGTTGCAGTTACGACTAATGTTTTTGGCATTTGTGTCGGTATAAGAGTTGGTGCTTTAGTCTGCTTTAGTTGTCATCAGGATTAAAACTTAAAAGCATTCCCAAAATCTGATTTGCACTGTAGTTGCATCACAGATGTTGCTGAAATGTATGTCATATTATATTTTTTATATTTGTACTTGAAGGGGTAGTTTGAGATTTTGGCAATTAAGCCTTTCTTTCTACCTACCCAGAGTAAAATATGTCTATGTGTGCTGTTTGAAGGTAGTTACAGGTAGTTTCTGGAGCTATTGCTTACTAGCATTAGTGCAATGACTGGAAGTCTACAGTAGCTGCTAGCATTGTATCCATGAGTTCATCTGACTCTGGGGAAGTAGAAGAAAGGGCTTCATTGCCCAAATCTCCAACTATCCCTTTAATACAGTGTAGTTCAAGATGTTCCCTCATTTGCTGTCCTGCTTAATTGAAAAGGAGGCTGCAAAGTACAACAAAACCTTTTTGTTTCTTGGGGTATGTATGATGTGCCTCTATGGGAATGTTTGACTATTCCCTACTCGACCTTCTCAACTTGGTCCTGTATAGCCTATGTGCGCACGCACACAAAGGGCACACATGCCTTCACGTGTCACTGGCCCTGACCCCAGATAGCCTGCCTAATCCAGATTTATGGCCAGGGGGCACAGCTCCCATCCCAACTGGCCTTCATCCGGGTTTTTAGAGGCAGTAAGCGTAGGTCTGGATGCACTAATGAGGATTTTTAGTGCAGACAAGATGGGGCACAGTCATGGGCGTATGTTTCATTACCGTACCACTACCGTTTAGCCTGCAACTTAGACTGAGGATATAAGGTGCAGAGTAAAAGTGGTAAGGGATGTATTCTTTGATAATCAATTAGTAGAGATGTTGTCTATTAAACGGAGATGTAGGTCGATAGTAATTATGACATCTGCTCTAAATAGTACCCTACTTATGCTCTGACGTTAATAATGTTGAGGTGTTTTTTTTATGCCTTTTGTGTTTGATTGTCTTGATTCCACTGTCAAATTCACCACTTTTTTAGGTTTATCTCAAAATGTTGGAAACTCATGCTTTGCCCATAAATATAGCATTTGCAAACCATTATTTACAAACGCTACAAAGAATCCTTGCATTTGTTTTTTTGGGGGAGGATTAATTCCTGTCTCTTTTTTTCTCTCTAGGCCACTTGCAAGGACATGTTTTTTACAGAACATCATCTCTTATAGAAGACTTAACTCAAGTCTGATCCCAACTTGACCACCACTGGTTATGAAAACCTGCATCCTCACAGTAAATCGGTAAGTTCCTTAACAAATACTAAAATATATTCAGACCTTTGTTTTCATCTGTTATGGCATTGAGAGTAAGCAATTAATGACTGCTCTTTAGCTATCGGTTCATAGCTTATGTCCTTTCTGTTTCCCTTTTTAGGCAGGAGGCAAGATGTTTGTGGAGTTTGTTGTCCGATGGGGGGCATGGAGCATCTTGCTCCAGTGTGGATTATTGGGCGTGTCAGCAGGGGACTTCCCCTGGCCCTGCCCTCCCAGGTGTGTGTGTCGGCTTGAGACTTTAGAAGTGAACTGCTCTGGCAAACAGCTGACTTCTGTGTCTGAGGGCTTCGCTAGTGGCGCCCAGCACATTAACTTATCTCGTAACAAACTGAAGATGCTGGGTCGTCGCCAGTTCTTTGGCATGACCCAGCTAGAGGATCTGGACATTAGTGACAATGTCATCTCCATGATTGAGGTGGATGCTTTCCAGGGTCTGCAGAACCTCAAGACCCTGTGCATTAGGAGCAACCGCCTTAAGATCATCCCTGTGGGGGTCTTCTCCGGCCTGCCCAGCCTGCGCTTCCTGGACCTGAGTGAGAACGAGATCCTGGTCTTTCTAGACTACACCTTCCGTGAGTTGGTGAGCCTGCAGCAGCTGGAGGCTGGGGAGAATGACCTGGTGTTCATCTCCCAGCGGGCCTTTACTGGCCTGCAGAACCTGCAGGAGCTCAATCTGGACCGCAGCAACCTGACCTCCATCCCGACTGAGGCACTGTCCCAGCTCCAGAGCCTGACTCGGCTGCGCATGATCCGCCTCACCATCTCGGCGCTGCCCAACAATGCCTTCCGCCGCCTGCACCGGCTACGCAGCCTCATCATCTCCCACTGGCCCTCGCTGGACACCCTGGCCAGCAACAGCCTGATTGGCCTCAACCTCACCTCGCTGGTCATCAGCAGCTGCAATCTCAGTGCTGTCCCATACCAGGCGCTGCGCCACCTGGTCTACCTGGGCTACCTGGACCTGTCCTACAACCCCATCACAGCCATCCAGGGTAACCTGCTGGGGGACCTGTTGCGGCTGCAGGAACTGCACCTGGCTGGGGGCAGCCTGCTCCGCATCGAACCAGGGGCCTTCAGGGGGCTGGCTTACTTCCGTCTGCTCAATGTGACATCCAACCAGCTCAGCACGCTGGAGGAGAGTGCCTTCCACTCGGTGGGGAACCTGCAGGTCCTGCGGCTGGATGGGAACCCCCTGGCCTGTGACTGCCGGCTGCTCTGGGTGGTCCGCCGGCGACAGCGCCTGAACTTTGATGGCCGCCAACCCACCTGCTCCACCCCGGACATGGTGCGAGAGCGGGAATTCCGGGACTTCTCGGAGAAAGAGCTCCCGAGACTGTTCACCTGCCGGCAGGCCCGCATTGTGGACCGCAGGTCCCAGGAGGTCAGGGTGGAGGAGGGCACTACGGTGCTCTTCTCCTGCAAGGCGGACGGTGACCCAGTGCCCTCCTTTACCTGGTTGTCGGCCCAGCGGATTCCGCTCTCCACTACGGGGCGCATCAGGGTGTTGTCCAATGGGACTCTTGAGGTACGCTACGCCCAGGTTCAGGACAGCGGCACATACCAGTGCACGGCGGGCAACGCAGCTGGCAACGACAGCCTGTACGTCAGCCTCTATGTGAAGGGTTTCCCACGTAACCGCACCATGCCCTTTTTCACCGATGAGGGCTGGATAGAGTCCTCAAACGCCCCTACTGCCAACTCCTCCGCCCAGGTGGCCAACCAGTACCCGTTTGATGCCAAGACACTGATCATCGCCACCACCATGGGCTTCCTGTCCTTCCTCAGCTCGGTGGCTATCTGCTTCGTCTTCATGTTCTTCTGGAGCCAGAGCAAGGGGCAAATCAAACACACAGCCACCATCGACTATGTGCCCCGTCCCTCAATGGGGGTAGGAGGAGGAGGAGGAGGGGGTGGAGGGGATGCTGGCAAGTTCACCATGAAGCTTATCTAAGGTTATTTGGAAGAGGACTTGGGACACATTGACTGTGTCACCCCCTGAGGGTGAAGGCTCTACAGGGACACAGGGCCACGGTCTGCCTTCAGAAAGCTAGATCCTCAGTGCAACCTTAACATATGGAAATTATACATAACTGATGACATATCATCCAAAATATCTTGGAGAAGAAAATAATGAACAGTGGTTGTTTATTTAATCGCTGTTGTCAATAAATAAAAAATGTTTTGTCATTTTCTTTATTCAAGTATTTATTCAACATTACAATTACAGTACTACAGATCTAATTCGATGTTGCAACATGATGATATTACATATCATACATTTTCATGTGTATAAGGAATGCTCTTAAAGTGTCAAGGTTCATTTCATTCGTATCAGGTGTGCTTGGTCGATCTGATATACAGATATATAGTAAGTGTGGATATCGTGTCAACTTGCCAATACAGGTCAACCAAGCATTGCCCTCTGACCTGAGGATAACTATTTATGCTTATCCACAGAGGATCCATTCAGAGACTGCATACTCACCATTTGCTGAAGGCTCTATGAAACTATAATAATATGCAAACACATGACTGTAGTTATGTAGTTATAATAGATGTATAGAATATTGTACTAGGCTATAGTCAAATACTGTAGATATAGCAGTTTCACTGTACAGTAACATTTAATGGCTCTCTTTTTGACTAGCCTCTAGTTAATAAACATTCATGTTATTTTGGGGACAGGCGTATTATTTAGTTATTATCAGAATATGACAGTGTCCAGGGGGTGATAAAATTATAATCTGTACATAAGAATGTATCCAATTCCATGTCATATTAAATGACGTAAATGTAAATGTAAATGTAATATTATAAACAATATTTAAGCTTTAAATCCTATTTCCATTTTCAAATACAAATACAGAAAATGCAAGTAATTTTCTTTTTATATCAGTGGAATTTCATACTGTATAATTTGGTAAGATATTGCAATCAGCAACAATGCTACAATGATAATATAACTTTATAACATTCATGTAACTTCCCACTGTTTATTTTTCCTGAATGTTTATCGATCACAGTGTATTGAAAATATGTGCCTGAGTAATCATACTCACCATTAAAGAAAAATTGTGAACTGTTATGGTGAACAGCACCTTGTGAAATTCAATGTAAAATGTAGGTCGTGGACATTTCCATGCTAGGTTACTTTATGGCTGTATCTAGTCCTGTGGATTAGTGTCACTCAAATCTGCCACTCTTCTTTCATGTACACTTGTTGTAGGTACACACAAACCAAAATTCCAAAACAATGTAAATGATGTACACATCTATAGTTAAGTCTGTTGTTTTGCTATCTTATTTGTATTATATAATCTTTTTGCATTTTGAAATGATTAAAAACCTCTATTTAACCTGCCCCATTGCCTTGGATTGATTCAGCAATATCCCATAGCCTTTTATGAAATGACAAAAAACTATTCAGTCTGCTACAACATATATATCTATCAGTGGATCTGAGTTGGGCTCTATTTTAAATGACTATACAGTACATCGTTAAAGAATTGCTATTAGAGAGACATCCGGCCCTGTATAAGACACAGCAGGTTAATCTCAACGTTTTGACTCAGTTGTCAGACCCATTTCAATCGATTAGAGCTGAGAAAACAAATATATTGGTTTCATCACCTCAGCGCAAATGCTGATGGTTATTTGATAGAGCTGTGTTTGTTTGTTACCCTTCCTTGTTTGTCTTAATTTTCTGACGGGAAAGGGGGAAATAGTAAATTAAGTTTTTGCTGTATATTGTCTCATTAGTTCAGTTGAAAGTGACAGGATGAAGGTCAACCTCAGGAGATCCACGATCCACTGACAATTTCCCGTCCAGACGGATATGAAGCCCACCAGCTCTAAGTGGATTCTGTGGAGAGCAAATAATTTTTCTCTCTCCTGCCCTTGCCCAGAATAATCCAGAAAAAATGATAATCACGTGCATGAGCAGAGATTTAAACCCCTTTGGATTACCTCTGCATGTCTCAATCTGTTATATAGGTCTGTCTGGTGGCTGCTAACCCGAGGCCTGGCCTGTCATATTATCTGTTTTAATGCAACTATTTTGTCTCATGGAATGGAATCCAAAGGTTTTACTGTAGCGTCATAAGCCAATGCTCCCTATGGGAAGTAAATCCAAAGGCATTATTTACTTATTTGGGCTGTCAGGTGCAATGTTCACTGATATTAAAGACTGCGAGGATAGAAAATAATTATGTTTTGTAGGTATAAATCTATATAGGTTTATAACAGCCTGCCAAAGAAAGATTTACTCTCAAGTAGGTCTCATGGTTTACAGTACAGGTCTACAGTATTAATGCACCTCTATACAGAAAGAACTTGTTAGGTGTGTCAGTTTTAACAGGGTTAACACCTTTAATGAACCCACAGTGCGGTTTTTATCGTTACCTATAGTTGATTGAATTGGGGCCCTTGTGTCTGTATTCCAGGTGAGAAAATAACGATGATGCTTTTTGCGTTCCCCTTATCTGGCCTGATGCTGGCCACTGAGTGGTGCTAAAACCCCATGGTTAGAGATTCTCAAGTCTCATCCATTACACTTACCAAACATATTTTAATTTGTATTAATTATAGAAAGGTGCTGGGTCACTGTTTCTTGGGAAATAACTTTGTGGAACTCTTACTGGTTGGATTTTATAAGAAGGGAAATAAAATGTAGTTATAGGTGACAATGACTAATACATATAGGCGATGGGTAGAATTATGGGATATGCTGCATATACAGCTGCAGCCTATATCTACAATAATAGATGTCAAATGATCTCTGTATTATGTAAATATCGTATTTTGCTAAAAGTGTCTAAATATCTATCAAGTGCTCTTCTTTAGTGTCTCAGATGCTATCCACCATGGCATACACTGACTCTACCATTAAGATGAAACCATCCATTAAGCTATTTTTCCTGCCATGGGCATTGATGCATCTTCTGACATTCAAGTCAATTAATCCTCCTTGGTTGCACACACAGCAGAACTGCTTTGCTGATTCATCGCTATCTCGGTGTACAAGTGACTATTGACAGGTATTGATTGGGCAATATTACAATAACCCATCTCTACCATTATTGGCTTCTTGATGTGGACCTAAAATGTGTTAACACTACTGCCTGATTAAAACAAAATGGCTGGAACATATTTTCCAGTTGCTCATGTTAGGTCTAAATAAAATAGTGTTCAAGGAAAAAAAGCCTACACATTACAGGGGCATATTGTACATGTAAATCATTGGATAGGATTAGTCCTTCAACACATTGCATAGAGCATAAAGAGCAACAGGTATCAAATTACGCGTTTATGGTGGACTTACTCTGAAAGTGACCATGGTGCGCTTCCATACATCACGAAAGCCTACATTTCTTTTTCGCGCCCCATTCCTCACACCCCCGTTCTTTTTGTTTTTGAGGTGGAGCCTGATACCCCGATTCTTCAGTGGACTGTCGTCAAGACAGACCTGCACGGGTTGCATGATTGAGGGCAATAGTCAGTCGCATAGATCAATACATTATACCAAATACGAAAGCCGATTGATTGCCTATAGCGGAAATAATATATTAAGAACGCATTCGATTATTAAATCCTTGGAAATCGGGCACCTTGAGGACGTGGAATGATGAATTATATCATTTTGGCGACCGTTTTTTCCATGGTTTTCGCCGAAAAGTCCCCTCGGCTGAAATTCATTGTAAAAGGTATGTGCTAATTTAGCTATTGGCGTTTAGGATGGTCAGATCCGCCCTGTCTGTGTACTAGGCTATATGCGAGGACCTTGTTTTTTCCTCCATGGAAATAGTTAGATTAACGAATGAACACTACACTGTAGTCTACTTGAAGATCAAAGTAGTGTATCACTTTCCTCATCGCGCTTTTATACATGCATGACATCATGCATGATTCAAGGTGGACGATCATGTAAAATGTTCCACAAAACAGGCTATAGGCCTACCAACAAAATAGAAATGTAGCCTAATAATGATACTAGGCTATGTTAAATTGACAGAATGATTGGCATTGTGTCAATGAGAACGGATCTCAGAGAAACACAAATAAAGTGATGAGAGAGAAAACACTTTGGACTAGCTATAATTGTATAATTTGAATAGCCTATTTGTCAAATTATTTATGCATCCCACTTCTCATCTAAAATAAATAAATTAAGCAATTTGTATTAGATTACGTGGAAGAAATTAAGCACGGTGTATTAGATTATATTAATCTTCATGTAGGCTAATTTAAGCCCATTGGCCTATTCCATTGTAATGAAATGTAAGGGACATAAGTGTTCATACGTTTGGAACGGTGGAATTATTCAGAACCAATTGTGTTTTGCAAGAAGCTGCCTTAATTAAGATAGCCTATTATTACTATTTAGGTGTTGATTATTCGGGTAGCCTGTCCTATACAATAGTGACCCACTCCTACGAAGACATCTAATCTTGAATTCAGAGCACACCTCAGCATGTCAATGCAGAGGCTGTATGTTAAAGGCCCAGTGCAGTCAAACGTGTTTTTCCTGTGTTTTATATATATTACCACACTATGAGGTTGGAATAATACTGTGAAATTGTAAAAAAGGTTGATAATGCCCCTTTAGTGTAAGACCTGTTTAAAAATACCGCCTGAAATGTCTCCCTGTTTTGGTGGGATGGAATTGTAGGTGACATCACCAGGCAGTACATTTGGCTGCATTGGTCCTTTAAGTGTTTTGATAGGCTCGCAGTTTTGCAAGTTTTGGCGTTTCTGTAATTGATAACTCATATGTGAGGTTCAACCTAGGGCAGTGGGTAGACATTTGCCAGTTAGTTGTCATGGAAACGCTGTCCTGTGTTGTTTACCAATCAGACAGCTGTTATTTGTGATCAATGTCCGGATATTCCTTCTGATCAGCACCTCCTTCACTCTTCAAGACAGAATATAAGGCTAAATGATATGTGCTAATTAAAAAGAAACGATGAGGCGCTCTAGATATCATGTCATTTAGTTTACTCAAGGACACAATGTCAGTGAACCTATTACAAAACCACTACATTATTGTTAAAACCCATCATTATGGTGAATACTTAGCTAGCGCTGCAGAACTGCAATGCAGGTGCACGAGCTGACGGGTAGATGGTACTGCAGTAGCTGAGGCTTGTTGAGCATAGAGCAGCAGCATTAGCTCCAGGACCTCATTAACACACGCGAACACAGGCGCGCGTGCACGCACGGACACTCACACACACACACACACACACACACACACACACACACACACACACACACACATCCACACAGCCCAATTAATATTTATGGAAATTCCGTGCAGCAAACTAACAATTATATTTTCAAACTCACGCCCTCACACCTTGCACAGTGGTCTAATATATTCACAATCAATAGAAACAGGGCTATCAAGTTAAGATGCACCGACAGGTGTAAAGGACTTCCTCTTGGCAGATCAGCAGTCAAATACAGACAAGAACATGGCCTATGTGTTTGACATATCAGTCAAACGTATGTTATACAAAGGCCTACCAACCCTATAAAGGGATGTCATATTAACGACATTCAGTCCTAGTGTACCCGATAGAGACAGACATGTCAAAACAGAAAGATAAAATCGATAAAAGCATTATGTTCCTGGAGGTTGAAATGACTGGTGACTGAAGCCTGGATAAGAGCGTCTGCTAAATGACGTAAATGTAAATGTAAAATGAAGCCTAGTTCAGCACCTTGGACAGCGCCATTTGCCGCTCTTTTGTCGGCCGATTAAGGAACTAGTGGTCTACTTTCCTGAAGCGTCGAGAACGTCAGTCTACCACTGAATTGGAGTGTCGGATTTGCATGTGCCTGTAGGAATAGGAGTCCCACGGGTAAATCGTCCTTAACCATGGCAACCAATTCAATTTCAGTACAGACTCTCTCTTTCTCTCTCTCTGAACTGTACAGCTTTAGCTTCATATCATGTAAAACTAAAATGACTTGGGCCAAAAGGTAGACTGGTGGCTTCTTTTTTTATTTCAGACCATCACATGACCACACCACAGAGCTCAATTAATACATTCTTGTTAAATCAAATTAATGAACTGAAAATGATTGGCAATTACATGTTCAATTGACTCAACTTGAAACCCCCAACAACACTGATCTACTGGTATATCATATAAAGACATTGTAACAACATCTTCTCCTAATCTACTTTGATATGGCCCACAGAGCCGGCCAGGTACCACTTCTCGACACCGGAGAATTACATGTCAGTGTACCACCAGGAGGGCACCAACGTGCTGTACGTGGGGGGCCAGACAGTGATCTACGTGCTGACGTTCACTGACAGGGGGGTCCGCGACCTGAAGGTGAGTTGCTGGTGACCATAGAGACAAACAGAGATACTCGGGGGTGGTGACACAGTAACCCAATGCAGGCACAGGAGACTGGCTTAAAGAGGAGGCAGCAGCTGTCAACCTAGTTCAACAGCCTCCATGGCAGGAGATGGTTCATGCATACATTTATAGAGCAGATCTCATCTCTGTCCAATTGGAAGGAAGTGATTATATAGTGTGGGCTTATGAGGTCAACATACAATAAAGATAATACACTGAGCTAATAATGTCAACGTTGACTCGACAAACATGAGCAGAAGGTAGCCTATCATTTGTGTGTTGTGACTATTCTGATTGTCTGTTACCTATAATTACCCTATGTTGATCAAATATTAGAGACAGTAAAGTAATCCTCCCTTTGTTAGTTTGTGGCACAGGACCTGACTTACTTCATTTTCCATCAGCACTGAATTTGATTGCAGTCGATTGCATATTTGAAAAGGCCTAATTTTTGCATACGAGATAGGGATAAATTGTATGACATAATGGAATGTATCTTATATTATTACAGATCCCTGTGGTAACTGATGAAAATGCAAAGGCAGCTTGCATTGCCAAATCAGACCCACCAAAGGTAGGTGGTCATCACCATCATCATCATCATCATCATCATCATCATCATCATCATCATCATCATCATCATCATCATTATCATCATCATCATCATCATTATCATCATCGCCACCATCATCATCATCTCCATCATCATCATCATCATCACCATCATCAATAGCAATTTTCGTCATCATTATCATTATCATCACAGTGAGGTAGGTATGTTGCTACTGTAAGAATATGAATAAAAGAGAGACATAACATCAACATGATATCATCCCCAGTAGAAACTGTCCCAAAAGTTAAAGTTTGGGACAGTGGAACGGTACGATGCTGTATTTGGTATTCAGGCACAAACTCCTCTGGAAGTTTCTCTTGAGATAAAAGTTCAGCTACTGTACTTAATGAATAAGTGATGCAATGCATATGGAGTTATGCATACAATGCATTCCCTCAGTACTGCAGAGGTAAATGTTGTGCCATCTGCCAAATTTGGGAAAATGGATCAGTTCCAATATCTCCTCCCTCTCTGGAAACTGAACGTTCTCTCTCTCTCTCTCTCTATCTCTCTCTCTCTCTCTCTCTCTCTCTCTCTCTCTCTCTCTCTCTCTCTCTCTCTCTCTCTCTCTCTCTCTCTCTCTCTCTCTCTCTCTCTCTCACTCTCTCTCTCTACTACAGTTGGAGTGCGACAATTTCATCACAGTCATTCAGAAAGTCAATGACACTTTTGTGGTGTGCGGGACAAATGCAGGAACCCCCAAATGCTGGCTGCTGGTAAGATGACATGATGATGAATAGAATAGCTATTTTCTTCAACATGTGTTTAGTGTTCTCACAATGGTCACACTTTCATCTTACTTTACTCCTGTATCACTTAAATAAAAGTTGGTAATAGTGTTCAATAAAAAACTGAAAGCATATATCTCCAGGTTTGTGTCTATTTGTACTGTATACAAGGAGGTAAGAGCATTCAGGATCTGGCTTGTGAGGTTGTGATGTCATTTCCTCTCCATAGGTAAATGACACTGTGCTGACTGACGCCCCCACCAATGGACAGATGGCACCAGCCTCTGACATCTCCCCACCCTACCCCTCCCAGAGGTCCGTCAGTCTGTCTGCAGGTATGATGCGAGGACAGACAGACACTCCAGCCAAACAGCCATAGAAACACTGCTATTGTAGAAACACTGCTATTGGCACAATACCAAACCGATCCCTCGCCCCTATTTCTACACCCTTGTTAACTCCTCCCTGTGGCTCTGACAGGATAGGATAAGTATCAGTATTGTGGGGAGAGCTCCGTCCAGCCATTATGTTCACAACTATACAGACCAATCAGATCCTCAACATTGGCTTTGGTATGGGTTAAGAGATCCGTTTAAAATGGTACCATAGTACTACAGATGGTTCACGACATGTAGCAAAGCTGTAACTCACAGTATTATCGGAATCATGACAAGGTTACTTTGTATAGCAGGTTCTGTGATAGCGCAGAACAGGCTGGACTGGAGTGATGAACCAATGAGCCATTTGCTAGAGTGGTGCAGCATTCTGATAATGTTCAGTTCTCATTGAACCATTAATGTCATGATTCCAAATAACCTCCGTTATCACTATGGAGACAGTGCCCTAAGTGGGGTAATTGTAATATGGTTATGGGAGGATGTTGATTGGTGCAGTCAGCTGTCTTCTGTTGATTTATTTTTGATCTCTCCCTCTACCTTCTGTTTGTCTCTCTCCCTCTCTCTCCTCTTTAACTCTCTCTCTATCTTTACCCTCCCCCCTCTCTCACTCTCAGATGGGAATCTATACTCTGCTCTTTCAGCAGTGGGGCGTCACCCTGGCTCTATCCGCCGGACCTATGGTACTCAGAAGCTCCTGAAGACTGAGAACAAGTGGCTGCAGAGTGAGTGGGATGAGAGCAACATGGGACTATATGGGTGTAGGAGAGCTGCATGAGGCACTGGAGTGGATGAGCATGGAAATAGCAACTCTATTTTATCTTATATCTTATATCTTGTAACTGTAACATGCTGCATGCAGAAATGTAATTACTATGAATTCTTCCATTTTAAAGAACATAAGTTAAATGCACAGTTGTGATACAAAATGGTATGACTAACTCCCAGTAGTATGTACTGGAAGTCTTTATTAGCCTATAAAACTTCCATGCAAACACTTTTATAAAAATTAAAAAATTAAAAAATACACCTTTTTCTCTGTACACACTAGATGGCCATGCTAGAATAATATGCATTAGGAGTTTGAAAAGGGGTTGAGTTGGCCTGGTG
This sequence comes from Coregonus clupeaformis, assembly GCF_020615455.1. Lineage (NCBI taxonomy): Eukaryota > Metazoa > Chordata > Actinopteri > Salmoniformes > Salmonidae > Coregonus > Coregonus clupeaformis. The sequence continues at coordinate 35,559 of NW_025534517.1, read as the reverse complement.
CTCAAATGTTCTACTGCCTGGTTGAGTATTAGCTCTTATAGAATAGTGGCTGTTAAATAGTGATGAGTACCAGCACCTAAATATAAAGAGTAACGGCACCAGAAATGAGTACCGGCACCTATTTCAGTCCACTTCAAGCACTGGTGGCAGTCCTTTCTCTCTCCTGCTGCAGGTCCCCAGTTTGGTGGAGCAGCAGTAATGCCAACCTCTCAGAAACACAAGGAGGAGATCTACTTCTTCTTCAGTGAGTTCAACAAGACGGCCATGGTGGACGAGGAACCCTACAGGTCGCGCATCGGCCGAATCTGCATGGTAACCACAACAACATCACCTTATATAAGCTGTATTACAACGTTATTGCCTATTAAAACTTAGCTCTGCGAAAGGTGAAACAGCACCACTGGTCACCCCAGGCGCATTATTATTATTATTAAAATAAACATTGAAACAGAGGAGATGAGCATCCAGCCTTGTGGTAAAAAAAATCTGAGTACATACACTTCTGTTCTATCGCACTTGCAATGACGTCCGAGGGGATAAAAACAGGGTTTGTTTTTTGAAGTAACGTCTTTGCTGTTGTAATATCGCAAACGAACCTGGCAGTTTCACCGCTAAGGATTCCAGCTTTAATGTTATGGTGTACTGTTGTATACTGTGTGTCCGTCTCCAGGTGGACGAGGGGGGCATAAAGAACCTGCTGGCGGACTCGTGGACTACCTTCCTGAAGGCCAGGGTGATGTGTGGTGCGGGTAGCACCCCCCAGCAGTACAACAACATCAGACAGGCGTTTGTGCTGTCTGACGTGGCCCACGAGAAGAGGACCGGGGTCATGTACGGCCTGTTTGCCAACGCCTGGTGAGTAGACAACTTACACCTCCAACACCCTCCGACCCATATGGCTGCTTAAGACTGTGTCATGCTTAAAATGCAGGAGAGGAAGGAGCTGCACAGACAACATAATCAGAGGAAAGTAGGAATTGTGCACAGCACATCCAAATGGGGCACAGGTGTTGGATAGAAGTGTATAGCAATGAAAACTTGGGAGCAGCAAGTTCTATGTTTCAGTGAGGAAAATACATGTATTTTTTATTTTTTTATTTCATCTTTATTTAACCAGGTAAGCCAGTTGAGAACAAGTTCTCATTTACAACTGCGACCTGGCCAAGATAAAGCAAAGCAGTGCGATAAAAACAACAACAACACAGAGTTACATATAGGATAAACAAAACAATGATTATATTTGAAGTGGGCTATGCTCTGTGGAGGTGGCCAATTACTTTTGAGCTTGAGTGCTTTTATTAGCATGTTTAAGCAGCCTTAAATCCTCTTAAGTCCTTTTAGAGAGTCATAGTAATATGATTCTACTCAGCTATCAGTCTGTGATTGAGTTGCTAACAACATTCCGATTCACGTTTGAATAAAGTAAGAAGAAGGAAGGAAGGCTTGTATGCCTATTAAGTGTTGTATTGTTTGGTTGACCAGGGACACGACAGTGATATGTGCTTACTCCATCGAGGACATTGACCAGGCCTTCGCCACGTCCAAACTGAAGGGCTACAGCAGTCCTCTGATTGGACATCGCCCTGGCACAGTAAGACACCCACTGAATCAGTTAAAGTAACTTTCTTTTAATTAACTTTTTGTAGTGCCAATCAAAGTCATTTTGCAAAGGCCAACTGCAAAAGCTCATGCATGTGAGTTCGTCAATTTTGGGGAAGTGGAAGACTTGCGTTTCTATTTTGGAACAGTTGCAGATGACAGACACTGATTGTGAAATTATTGTGCAAGGCAAAGCCACAGTCTAAGTCTGTGTCTCCTTCCTGATTACATCACTTTCATTACATCACATCCTGTCCCAGTGTGCCTTCAAGAACTCCACGGCAGCCCACAACCCTAAGACCCTGGGGGTGATCAGGGACCACCCGGAGATCGAGGACGTGATTCGTCCGGTCGGGGGGGCTCCGCTGAACCTGCCTACCGACGATCACTTCACACACACTGTCGCTGCCATGGTGCTGGCGGTCAACGACGAACACTACAGTGTGCTGTACCTGGGAACAGGTGTGTGTGTGTGTGTTTTGTTTTTTTGCTGTCAAGCTGTATCTCATGTACAGATGTTTGGTGTAACCTATTTAAAAGTTATTTTTTAGAAGACATAGTCTCCTTGACAAAGTAAATTAAAAAGTTGTTTGCTCAACGCAGGCATGAGTTGGGGCTTATTATAAGAGTGCATTTTTGGCATGAATCCCAGCTAAATTGACTGAATAATTTTTTTTACTAAATGGCTACAGCCTAATCAACGTGCTCTGATAAAGAAGACAGTCACTACCACAGGGAAAGTAGTGATAGAGCTGTGAACAGAGCCATGGGTCTCTGAGGTGGCTTAATAAGAAACTAGAGCAGTTAGTCTTCTGTGGGAAGTAATAGCCTCTCAATCTGGGGAGGAGATAAGAGAGGACAAGCTGTAGGACAGGCCTGCTCTTCTCTGTAAGTCACCCACTGATGAATTGACCAGTAGAGAAAAAAGGCAGCCTGTGCTATTATAAACCTGGGGCCATATTCAATCCAAAATGGTACTGGGTTTCTGGGGTACATGAAAAAGAATAGGGTGTGACCATGGTGTCTCTCTCTCCTCTGGTAATGTTCTCTCTCTCTTTCTGGTGATAGAACAGGGGAAAGTGCTCAAGGTTCTGCACACTATCGAGGATGCCTTTATCATATCCCAGTACTCCCTCTTCCACAACGAGGGTCCTGTTCTAAGCATGGCCATTGACTCTAAGAAGGTACTGTGAGACCATCAGCGAACACTCCTTAGCAGCTAGCTCTAATATCCGTAGATGAATTTGTTTACGATGTAGCTGCAGTCCAATCTATTTCAACAATGCACTTCTAGTGATAACCACTGTATGTTTCTTCCTGTCTCTCATGTATTACTCCCTGCCTTCTCTACCAGGGCCACCTTTATGTGGGCACGGCAATGGAGGTCCAGCGCATACCATTGGCTGACTGCGGTCGCTATGGAGACAGTTGCCGGGAGTGCATTCTGTCTCGGGATCCGTATTGTGGTTGGGACGCAGCCAGGAGGAGGTGCACACCCATCCCAGCTGGATACAACATCAGCACTGGGTATGAGATGTGATGATGTCACTCCTTGAATACAGTTTAGATACCTATGGAAAACATGCAGAGTACCAAAAATGACAGTCAATACCAGCCATAACATATCATCTCTCACAGAGGAGTGTCGAGGTTCCAATTACTATTCTAGGTTTTATGATAATTGGTTGATTTACATAAAATGGTTGATAGTTCAAAATGGTACATGGTAATTTGATGTTCCTTCAATTATTTGTTTCATACCATAGGGCACTCACTCAGAGTCTGGACCATTCCAATGCCTCTATCTGTGGTGAAGCTGCTGGTGAGTGCCATTCCGCATCCTCTGACTCTCCCTCTGTATCTTCATTAGCTGAAATAAGGAACTTTTTTCCATAGCCTAACTCAGAAGATGATATCATATAATTGAGCGGAGGCTCAAACCCATTGGGCGGTTTAATATCAAAGTTTGCCCTCACTTCAAAGCCCAATAGCTTCAGCCATATTAACCTCTAATAATCCTAACAAATTCTCCCCGCTCATGGGATATGCACTGTCTTTGTTAGCTATCTCTTTTTTCCATTACTTCTCTTGGTCGCAGTCTCAGTGCAGCTGTTATGCATATCTCTTGACTGTTTCTGCTCTTCCATTCCTGGAACATTGAGATTTAATCCTAGGCAGTGGAGAATGAAAGATGATGCAATATCATATATAAAGATATTTTTATCTCTCATTTTAGCAGATATTTTTCCAGAGGAAGTAACAGGCCACAGAATTAAATAAAACACTATTTAATGTATCTCTGTGTCAGCTTGTACACGTTAGTCTGGTTTTAGGTTTACTGGGCATTGAGTCACAATTGTCCTAGTAACTGACAGGAAAGTTATAATTTACAATAACCTGTATATTTTTTCACAAACATGAGTGTGGCCTCTCACCCACACATTTCTCACATAATGAAGTTGTCCTGCCAATCCTGTCCTGTCATTCCCATTTTGAACTCATCAATGATTGTTACCGTAGATACATAAACAATCCATAGTTATGAAACCATAGCCTACTCTCTAGTCTAGGGAGCCCATAAGTAAGTATTTAATTTGTGTGAGATCATTGTCAACCAGGTTGTGCCCTCTGAACCCCCACAGCACTGAAGACCCACAGGACAAACCCCAAACAGGTGTTGATTGACTCGGATGGCCCCGTCAACCTCCCCTGCCCCGTGCGCTCCTTTCACGCCACCTACCGCTGGGAGAAGGACAACTGTATCAAGCACTACCCCTGCTTCATCACTGGAGACTCCTGTGTGCTGGCACCCACCCCTGACCTGCCCCTTAAGCAGGGGGTGTTCCGCTGCATGGCCACGGAGAACGGCTACAAGGTGGAGGTGGTCTCCTACAGGCTGGTGATCAACAGTGGGCCTCTGCCTGCCTCCCTGGCCTCCACCCTGGGGCCCTCCCTCCTGCTTGCTGCAGCCACCCTCTGGCTCCTGTAACCATTGCAAATGCTAAAGCTAACCCCTTAGCCTCAAAGGCCCTCTCTCTGACAGACAGGAGAGGAGGGGCCACCATACCCAGGTTAGGTTCGCAGAGCATTGATATTAATGGTTGGGTAATGCGATCAGTGTTGCCCACAGAGACTGTTTTCATAAAAAGTGTTTTATTTAATTTAATTTACATTGTTCAGAAAATGCCTGAAAATAAATGAAGCCATTTATTTTTTAATGATATATGGGCCTACAATACTAACTAATACTGAACTGTTTAAACAAAAACAATACCTATAACAAATTTAAAATACCTAACATTTAAACTTCATTCATATATTAACATCAATATGGGTTGTATAGAAAGACAAACTATATTATCATGTCTTATTCTGAATTTTAAATACAGATTCAAACCACAAGATGTGCTTTGCGAACCTTGCCTGTTCCACCAAGAGATGACATCTCATGAGTTGGGTTAAATACAATACCAGGCCAATTTCTCTTTATGGTTTCTCAACTTATTTTGAAACATGATTGTGCTACTTTGTGAATATTTGAAGCTTGAATACTGCTCTAACATCCAGACATCCTGTTAAAAGTCATAAGTATAGTCTAGTATTTAGAAAATGTCTGGTATTGAGTGTTTAAAAAAGCCTTAACAATTCTGGGACATACCCCCTAAGCACAATTTGTAGTGGAAGCAAAATTGCTCAATTGGGTTGACTTGGCTCTGTGAATGAGGTGGCCAAGCCTTACTTTGATGCTGGGAGGAAGTGTCATAATTTTGACAAGAAGTAATCTTTTTGACAGGAAGTAGATAGAAGAGTGTGAGCTCATCCTCGAACATCACTGTGTCTGGGCAAGTCCTCTGCAGTAAAGGCAGTTTTTGCATCGTTTTATTTGATAGTATCAGACATTCATATTAAACTACTTCATTTTCAATAAACATACAGTAAGTACAGTAAACATCATTCAGTGGCAGGTGAGGCCAAATTAGAAATGAGTAGATGACATGTAGAGTTGCATTTTGTAGCTTGCTGTACAAGAAAACGTTTGTGATTATATGAGTACCGTGTGTTAAGTATTTTATTGCTCCGCAAATGCTGATTTCCACCATTGCTGCCTATGTATATGAAAGTTATTCTTGATGGTTCAAGGTTTTATACTGTACGGAAGTCCAGAGAGGACATATTAATAAAAAAAATATGTCCTCGTTATATCGAGATCACAACTTCTTTATCTCATGATCACGACATAACAAAAGTTGTTTAGTCAAGATCACGAGACTGTTCTCATGGTCGCGACATAACAAAAGTTGTTTTGTCGAGATCACGAGATTAACTCTATAAATAGGAGTAGACGCATTGATGATAGATTGACAGTATGGCTGAGGCAGTAAAGCCCACGGTGGATCAGCGCATATGTTTTTATTGATTGCTACGCTAAGGGATGGTACATTTCATGCTAACATCATCCTTTCATTTGTGTTTGTCGCTCATTGTCAGTTTATAAATTAGAATGTTAGCAAGCTAAATGTCCCTTACCTTGAGCTAAGAGCTCTTGGGGCATCTAAGCCTTTGTGGGGCATTTGAGCCCTGAAAGATGCCTGACAGGCAAACCTGTATCCCAGGCTGAATGCCACCCCCAAGACCACAGCCAATCGCATGCAAGCAACAATGCAGCTAACTTGGCTAGTCTTGTGAGTGCGCAAGCTAGCTAGCTAGTTAGCTAGGTAGTCTTGTTAGCTAGCTAGCTTGTATATATGCTGGTTGTTAGCTTGCATAACTGATATGTGTATAATTGTAAGGGGCACCTCATGTTTTATGGATACTATTAAAATGTACAGAGTGGGTGAGCTCAATTCCTGACAGGCTGATAAGATTACATTTTATCCTCAGAGCTTGATCAGATTCAATAGCAGTCTCAGAGGCTGATAAATAAGGATTCCACCTTGTAGGTTGTTTCATAGGTAACTCTCCTTGCAGGCAGATTAGCAGTCTGTGCATTATGTATATGATCAAGAAATGGGTGCGCTCTATTGCTTAAAGGCTCCTGACATCAGCCTCTGAGGCTGCTATTGAATCTGATCAGCCTGTCAGGAATAGAGCTCACCCCCTGGATGAGATATGCATCTGCCTATAAAGCACTTTGACAGCTAATCTGCCTGCAAGGAGCCTTACCTATAAAACAACCTACAAGGCAGCATCCTGACTTATCAGCCTCTGAGGCTGAAATTGAATCTGATCAGCCTGTCAGAAATGGAGCTCAAATACTGTGAATGGTGTCACTTATAATTTATACACATATCAGTTATGCAAGCTAACCACCAGCATAGATAACAAGCTAGCTAGCTTGCTAGCTAGATAGCTAACAAGACTACCTAGCTAACTAGATAGCTCACAAGACTAGCCTGGTTAGCTGCGTTGTTCCTTGCATGCGATTTACTGTGGTCTTGGGGGCGGCGGACAGCCTGGGAGACTGTGCTGCCTGTCAGGCATTGTTCAGGGCTTAAATAGCCCGCATTGCATCAACACAACCACAGAGCTCCATGATTAAGTGGTTATCATGCATCTGAACAAATTAATGGATGATTACATTTTTTAAAACATTTTAGTCATTTAGCAGACGCTCTTATCCAGAGCGACTTACAGTTTTTTAGTGAGTGCATACATTTTCATACTGCGTGATGCGTGGTACTTCTGATTATCTTGTGATCTCGACAAAACAACTTTTGTTATGAGATAAATATGTCTTGGATCTCGACATAACGAGGGAACTATTTTTTTTTAATTAATATGTCCTGTCTGGACTTCTGTAATACTGTGGTTATACAATGACGTTACTCATTGACTGCTTTAACTAACCTATTCCCAAGGGGAAAATCCAGTGCATAATACTCAAAGGGGTTATTTTCATACTTGTATCTGTATGCTGTGACAAAAGGCATGACATAATTTGATAGGATCCTTTTGTGAAGTAGAACACTTTGAGCAGCCACCATACTCTGGGGAGAAAGACTGAAATTAATGATTGACATTTTTTGAAGATATGGAACAACATTCCTCTTTAAGCAATATACGTTTTATTTTATTTTAGCACCTGACCTCAAATAATAATAGTATGTGCTTTATTGGAGGCAGAGAATGTTTGCTTGGAGGGAGTGGTTTACTCAAAGCAAATGTTGAATGTAACATAGTAATATGAATGTAGTTGCAACAAAATGGAAGTCTATTGTCCCCATTTATTGATTGTAGTATCGCAGTGCTAAAGTACCACCTTACAACCACTACTGGGTTTTGAACTGTGCCACTGGGTTTAGCAATTGAATTAGCCCTTGTGGAAAATGTTGAAATGGCAACAAACCACTCTCGCCTGTAAATATTGGTAGAAAACAGGCTATATAATGTTGTTCTTCGAACGGTTTTAGCCATAATTCTATAGGTTCCATCTTTCTCTCTGGGGGTGGCTGTAAGTTTGTCTCGAGGTCTCAGGAGGATCTGCTTGCTGCATTGCACTGATGCGGTCTATTTACTGTGCCAAACGCTGTGTGGAGCCGCCTCATCCGCTGCCTGCCGCTTCTCAATCACATAGCACTTTGAGTAATTGGTTTCCCAAATCTCTTTCTCAAACTCACACACATTCTTATATATGTCACATATACACACAGGCATGTAGGTGCGCGCTCACACACACAACTCTTGTTTACCAATCACTCACTTCAATCTCATTCCCTTTACTCCAGTATTTACTGTTGCTTATCTGTTTCATTGTATTTTGAGCATGAAGCTTGTGTGTCTCTGAAAACAGTGAACAGAAGCCACTCATACACTAGCCAACACTAATTAGGCAACTGAACCTGTCTCGCTCACTGCAGAGAAAAGCTCTTTTACCAAGACAGCTGGCCTACTGTCAGTGGGTATTGTTAAAAACGGTCAATGAATCGTGCCTGTGCAAAGTTGATTGTATTTGGCCTTTCATGGATTTCCAAGGGGCAGCACTGATATGGGAGCTTGTGTCTTTTCTCTGGAGCACTTTATTTAATGACCACCTTCATAGCCAGGAGTCCCTGCTTTGACGTGGACATAAACAGTGGATATATCGCATGCTGGTGATTATCATTATCCTTTATTAAATAGGTAACAGTATGCTCATTCTACATTACTCAGTGTGGCCACTTCAAGGCAGATCTCCTCCAGAGCACGAGAAAGATTTAAACCATTTTGTTGTGTTTTATTGGAAATCAGCTTACCAAACTCGATTGAAGAGGAGATTGTACTGGTATCATGCTCATTAATGCCTCACCATAACATGTATTTTTTTAAAGGACAGATGTCTGTCTATATGAAGTGGTAATACATGTCCATGTAACAAATCTGTAACTCCATATGTTTCCCTTTACTGAACATGTGCAGTGAAAATCAATAAAGTAATCAACTACAGTATTTTTTATTCACTTTTATTTATTCAGGATAGCCCAATTATTATATTTTTTTCACAAACCGAAAGAAAAATGTACATCATTGGTATTTTTTTAATTTGCGTGTCTGTGATGAGAGAGAGAGGCGGGGCAGAGGGAGGGATGTGGACGAGCATATCAAAAGAGGAGAGGAAAAGAGAGAGAAAAGAAGGGAGACAAGGAGAGTGAGAAAGACCGATACATGCTTAACGGTATAACACATGAGCAGTGAGCATGGCACCGTTTGCGGCACAGTGGAAAGTTGGATTACTTTTAATTGTAGCTGATTGTGTTAAATGCATGCTAGAGAACCACAAAATGGTTGATTCTACATTGAGTAAATTATGTTGAAAATGTTGCACCATCTACTGGTGTAGAATTGTATGATAGTTCAGTGTCAACGCTGCACACGTGATCTTCATAAGAGTAAAATAAAATAGAAACATCACTTAAACCATGAAACAGACAGGTGAACCCTATTAATACTGGTGAATGCCTATTCCAGGACATAGGCCTACTCCATTGTCAGAGATGTGATATTGCTAAACACGATAGAGACAATGTATTTTTGCCAACTCACTGTCAGCTCATTTACTACCCACCATTTCCTGCTTTTTCCCCCCATCGGAAACTTGACTTGACATGGTGATGGATCACTAATGATTAATAACAAGATCTTACAAGACAGCTTGCATTTGTTATTGGTTGTCATTCACTTTATGTGGACACCCACCAACAAACTGAGGCAACCATAATGAAGAACATAATTATTTCTCCCAAAATACAACCAATAACAAAACCCATCCCCCTCTCTCTTTTCTATTAAGAGAGTTTCTATCCATTTCCCATTAAGTTAGTTTCCTATTTGGAATGAAGAGAAACAACTAATCTTATTCAATAACTGACAGGCTTACTTATTGACTGCCAGAAATAGCTACACAAAGCAAAATCAAAACACCTGCTACATACAAACAGTATATTAATCATCCATTTTATTAGGCTCTCGCTTTCTTCTCTGTGCAAAGACAACCACAATACGAGTATATCTAATGACACGACTCACTAAATCAATTTGATTGTCAGAGAGGTTTTAACTATGAATGTTGAAGGTTCTGACCTAGCATTTTCTTTTTATGTGTTAGAATACCCAGGGTGGAATAATAACAGAGAAAGCTATTTCAATGTACTATTGCACAAGATGGCCCCATATCTTATTTTCCCCACAGTCCCCTCAAAATACATTGTGTGACATTAAAGGTTGCAAACCCCTGCAGCAGTGCTTGACTTGGACTGAAATAGGCGCCGCTACTCATTTTGGGTCCAGGTACCTTTTATATTTAGGTGCAGGAGCTCTACAATACTTTTGAGCTAATATTCTATAAGAGGTGCAGGAGCTCAAGCAGTAGAACATTTGAGATGCCGGTACTCCGCTCCGGTGAGCTCCTGCCCAATTCAAGCACAGCCCTGCAGGAAAGGGAAAGGCTTCATCCCCCACATTCCACATTCCACATTCCTGAGCACTAACAGAGCAATGGGGAAAATAAGACATAAAAGGGCTGGCCTTCATTTCTCAGAAGCGTGATAAGTCACTGACAACACATGCTAGTGTGTTGTTGAAAACTGGTAACTGAACGGCTGAATTGGTTCAATCATCTTTCATCTTCAGGTGAGTTCTGAGAGTTTGTCTGACTACTTTATCTAAAATGTTGATCATTTTAACAGTATGAAGATATTCACAGTAGGTAGATGTGATAACACCAGCCATTTTCACTAATTTAGATATTAGTCAAATTACCTCAAATATGTTAGCAGTAACTATTATTAGGCTACTGGATGAGTTCACATATACCAAACAGTTGGGCATCAAGGGAAAACTATTTTAAAAAATCTAGATATGCAAACGTGAACTGTTTAAGTGACTGAGAAATCAACGAGTTAAAGTAAGCAGTCCTAGACAGGCTGTATCAGACAATTATAGAACCACACACTGATTATAGAATGAGTCACCATCATGAGCTTTGCTCTGTCAAATGTTTCCCTCAAGTCCAGGAACACAGTGATCTGCCAGGTGGATGAGGGTGCGTTTGACTCCATTAATGTTGTGCTAACTAACTGACGGACTCATGTGCGAGCCATGGTTTTGTGCAGTCCGTGCAATTGAGACATTATATCACATATGGCTTTAATGTTAATGTTAATGTGACAAGGTCTCTTGAAAAACAGATTCTGTCAATGAGACTAACCTGTATAAATAAAAATATTTTTAAATACTATAGCTCAAGTCAAACTCATACCTTTACAGTATGCGTGTCAGGCAAACACACTATGTCCATTACCATGACAGACTAGTTTGGGGCAAGTCATTACCTTGGAGCAGTTTTAAAGCTAATTTCCTGCAATTCTACACGTTTTAGCTCATCATGCCATTTGTCACATTTTGCCATGAGCTTAAGAGAAAATGTTTTGCATTTTTAAACTGTTCAGTGAAAATCACTTTTAACAATATGAACTTTTAACTCATACCCAAATGTTGTTGACTCATCCTATCCTAGTATTTGTGGACGAAGTATAAATAAAATTAATAACCCACCTCAAAAGAAATGCTTGCTATGATATCACCCTCTTCAGGAGGATGAGCTAGCCAATCAGCGGTCTCCTCGCATTAATATTTGTAATGACCGGCATATGACACCATTCCAACACAGAAAATATGTTTTAACATACTTAATTACCTTTCTTATTTTTTTCTTATTTTTTTAAGGAAAACGATTTCACTCATTGTAATTAATTAGCTATAGGTCATATTTCATAGAATTCTGGAAACACCGGACAGTTACTTTAAAAGGTCACCTTTGGGCAAAAACAGCAGCTTTAAACTGTATAACTGATCAATGCACCATCATACCCAGTCATTTAATGCTTAACAACCCCCTCAAAAAAATTAATTCGATAATTAGCTACAGAAGTGCCATTTCTTACCAATGTACTAAAAGCTGATCAGAGTTGTGGTTGTAAAATAATTGCTTCTTGTCCCAGCTCCATAGGCAAAATTGTCATGGGGGATGGGGGGACATGGAGCAGGGACACAACATATTGTCTACATTACACATATAGCATGAAATTCAGGCTAAGGGCAACATCATATGAGAAAGGAAATATGTAAGAAGAAGTGAAAACGTTCAACTATTTTTCACATGCAGTCTTTTGAACAATAAGGCTAATTGTGCCCTTGCAGTGAAAGTTTTACGGGAAATGCCTTACATTGTGATTCTGTGCCAAGGCATGGCCACTCCTGAAGATTGTTGCTCACTGAAAAGTGGAATAGCATTTGCTACAGAGATGGACTGATGCTTATCAGTGTAATTCCAATACAAAGACGTTTTGACGATAAGCGTGTTCTGTAGGCCTACGTCACTAGGAAGCTGTCATTATGCAAAGACAGGAGGACAAACTTAAAGGAATCATTGACAAAATGGAACCAGTGAGACCTCTATTCACTGCATTGTCTCCACTGTCATTCTATTGACGGTAGGTCCCACTGTCATTCATTCCATTTACTGTAGATCCCTGAGATGACATACAGTAGACATGATATAGAAAGCTATCTTTAGCAGATACCGTTAACAGATATTCTTTCTCTTCACGTGTTGAACTTGAGAGTTTCTTTGAAGACAATATAGCTAATTGGCAATAAAGCAAGTATGAGGAAATGTTTACTGGGAAAATGTTATCAGTGGAATATATGATGCTATATTTTCATCAGAAGTTGTTATGTCTCAGTTTTATTTGGATGTGTCTCGAAGCGGGTGAGTCCTAGGTTTATAATAGGTTTATATGTTTTATGGGTCAATATAAGTTCTTTGAACATGCTTTCTGGGCACTAAACTTAGCCTTACATTTCTCCTGGCTTGTCTAAATAAACTGCTTAGCTGGCTATGAAGATGTTCATTTCCCTGAAGCTATATACAGTGGGGAGAACAAGTTTTTGATACACTGCCGATTTTGCAGGTTTTCCTACTTACAAAGCATGTAGAGGTCTGTAATTTTTATCATAGGTACACTTCAACTGTGAGAGACGGAATCTACAACAAAAATCCAGAAAATCACATTGTATGATTTTTAAGTAATTAATTTGCATTTTATTGCATGATATAAGTATTTGATCACCTACCAACCAGTAAGAATTCCGGCTCTCACAGACCTGTTAGTTTTTCTTTAAGAAGCCCTCCTGTTCTCCACTCATTACCTGTATTAACTGCACCTGTTTGAACTTGTTACCTGTATAAAAGACACCTGTCCACACACTCAATCAAACAGACTCCAACCTCTCCAGAATGGACAAGACCAGAGAGCTGTGTAAGGACATCAGGGATAAAATTGTAGACCTGCACAAGGCTGGGATGGGCTACAGGACAATAGTCAAGCAGCTTGGTGAGAAGGCAACAACTGTTGGCGCAATTATTAGAAAATGGAGGAAGTTCAAGATGACGGTCAATCACCCTCGGTCTGGGGCTCCATGCAAGATCTCACCTCGTGGGGCATCAGTGATCATGAGGAAGGTGAGGGATCAGCCCAGAACTACACGGCAGGACCTGGTAAATGACCTGAAGAGAGCTGGGACCACAGTCTCAAAGAAAACCATTAGTAACACACTACGCCGTCATGGATTAAAATCCTGCAGCGCACGCAAGGTCCCCCTGCTCAAGCCAGCGCATGTCCAGGCCCGTCTGAAGTTTGCCAATGACCATCTGGATGATCCAGAGGAGGAATGGGAGAAGGTCATGTGGTCTGATGAGACAAAAATAGAGCTTTTTTGGTCTAAACTCCACTCGCCGTGTTTGGAGGAAGAAGAAGGATGAGTACAACCCCAAGAACACCATCCCAACCGTGAAGCATGGAGGTGGAAACATCATTCTTTGGGGATGCTTTTCTGCAAATGGGACAGGACGACTGCACCGTATTTAGGGGAGGATGGATGGGGCCATGTATCGCGAGATCTTGGCCAACAACAGTAAGAGCATTGAAGATGGGTCATGGCTGGGTCTTTCAGCATGACAACGACCCGAAACACCCAGCCAGGGCAACTAAGGAGTGGCTCCGTAAGAAGCATCTCAAGGTCCTGGAGTGGCCTAGCCAGTCTCCAGACCTGAACCCAATAGAAAATCTTTGGAGGGAGCTGAAAGTCCGTATTGCCCAGCGACAGCCCCGAAACCTGAAGGATCTGGAGAAGGTCTGTATGGAGGAGTGGGCCAAAATCCCTGCTGCAGTGTATGCAAACCTGGTCAAGACCTACAGGAAACGTATGATCTCTGTATTTGCAAACAAAGGTTTCTGTACCAAATATTAAGTTCTGCTTTTCTGATGTATCAAATACTTATGTCATGCAATAAAATGCAAATTAATTACTTAAAAATCATACAATGTGAATTTCTGGATTTTTGTTTTAGTTTCCGTCTCTCACAGTTGAAGTGTACCTATGATAAAAATTACAGACCTTTACATGCTTTGTAAGTAGGAAAACCTGCAAAATCGGCAGTGTATCAAATACTTGTTCTCCCCACTGTACTTCTGCTTTGATCCTGGTGGGTCCCATCGTTTTCAAACATAAATGTATAGCTGTAACAGGTATTGAGTTTCAGCGCCTAAATCTATGAGCCAATAGTCAATAGTACTTCAGCTTTACAATGTTGTTGACACTGTACATGTACTATGTGCCACAATTTAATTAAGTTATTCTTGTCATCGGTGGTGATATGGATATTTACAAATAATGAACTAGATCCTGCTACTTAAATGCAGTCTTAACACATCTACAGAAATTCAAGTAAAAGTCCATCCTCAGGTCACAGCATAGAACACAAGATTCCATGCATATACAGTGAGGGAAAAAAGTATTTGATCCCCTGCTGATTTTTTTACGTTTGCCCACTGACAAAGAAATGATCAGTCTATAATTTTATAATTTTAATGGTAGGTTTATTTTAACAGTGAGAGAAAGAATAACAACAAAAAATCCAGAAAAACGCATGTCAAAAATGTTATAAATTGATTTGCATTTTAATGAGGGAAATAAGTATTTGACCCCCTCTCAATCAGAAAGATTTCTGGCTCCCAGGTGTCTTTTATACGATCTGAGATTAGGAGCACACTCTTAAAGGGAGTCCTCCTAATCTCAGCTTGTTACCTGTATAAAAGACACCTGTCCACAGAAGCAATCAATCAATCAGATTCCAAACTCTCCACCATGGCCAAGACCAAAGAGCTCTCCAAGGATGTCAGGGACAAGATTGTAGACCTACACAAGGCTGGAATGGGCTACAAGACCATCGCCAAGCAGCTTGGTGAGAAGGTGACAACAGTTGGTGCGATTATTCGCAAATGGAAGAAACACAAAATAACTGTCAATCTCCCTCGGCCTGGGGCGCCATGCAAGAATCTGCCCAGAACTACACGGGAGGATCTTGTCAATGATCTCAAGGCAGCTGGAACCATAGTCACCAAGAAAACAATTGGTAACACACTACGCCGTGAAGGACTGAAATCCTGCAGCGCCCGCAAGGTCCCCCTGCTCAAGAAAGCACATATACAGGCCCGTCTGAAGTTTGCCAATTAACATCTGAATGATTCAGAGGAGAACTGGGTGAAAGTGTTGTGGTCAGATGAGACCAAAATGGAGCTCTTTGGCATCAACTGAACTCGCCGTGTTTGGAGGAGGAGGAATGCTGCCTATGACCCCAAGAACACCATCCCCACCATCAAACATGGAGGTGGAAACATTATGCTTTGGGGGTGTTTTTCTGCTAAGGGGACAGGACAACACCGCATCAAAGGGACAATGGACGGGGCCATGTACCGTCAAATCTTGGGTGAGAACCTCCTTCCCTCAGCCAGGGCATTGAAAATGGGTCGTGGATGGGTATACCAGCATGACAATGACCCAAAACACACGGCCAAGGCAACAAAGGAGTGGCTCAAGAAGAAGCACATTAAGGTCCTGGAGTGGCCTATCCAGTCTCCAGACCTTAATCCCATAGAAAATCTGTGGAGGGAGCTGAAGGTTCAAGTTGCCAAACGTCAGCCTCGAAACCTTAATGACTTGGAGAAGATCTGCAAAGAGGAGTGGGACAAAATCCCTCCTGAGATGTGTGCAAACCTGGTGGCCAACTACAAGAAACGTCTGACCTCTGTGATTGCCAACAAGGGTTTTGCCACCAAGTACGAAGTCATGTTTTGCAGAGGGGTCAAATACTTATTTCCCTCATTAAAATGCAAATCAATTTATAACATTTTTGACATGCGTTTTTCTGGATCTTTTTGTTATGTTTTGTCAGTGGGCAAACGTACAAAATCAGCAGGGGATCAAATACTTTTTTCCCTCACTGTATGTCACTAATTTTTAGATAATAATTAGCCTATCAAAAGTGAAGTCTTGTATTTGTAGTGTAAATCACACTTATTTGGGTGACCAATTTTGATAGGCAAGTCGTCTGATCCCAATATTAGACATTCAGAAGCACACAACCAGTGAGTTAATGGCTAACCAGGCTAACTAACAGAGTTAATGTAGCCTATCTATACTCTAAACATGTAGGTTAGAGGCACATAGCTCAGGGTTGACTGCTCTGACCTGGTGGTAAGTAGTAACATTAAGTAAATAGAGACCGGCTTTAGAAGGAAGCTCCTCCTACTTTCCTGTAAAAAATGATCTCCTTCACATCAGCCACTTATTGTGTCATACTTATCAGTTACCAGGTGGTGTGATATTGGTCCGTGGGACATTAATCAATCACCCAGTTATAATGGGCTGATTGATTTAATCATTTTGCAAGGTCTAGTGTTAATCTAAGCAGTTTTTAAAGGAGGAAGACCATATTGTCCTAGGTTCCTGGTACGAGTCAAGGAACCCTGCCAGATATGAATGCCAGTGGTGGGGATGCACGTCAGAAAAAGAGATCAAGATAAAGACAGCAGTGTAACACACTGCCCAATGAATTATAAACATCATAAATGGACCCTTCCAGTAGAAAGAAGGCATTCATTATCTAAATATTTACCTCTATATCAAGAGCAGAACTCCAATCTGAAGTTTAAAAGGGTCAGTCTTAATTGCTGGTCTCCAGGAAGTATTCCGTAGCCTAAGTATACAGTGCATTCGGAAAGTATTCAGACCCCTTGACTTTTTCCACATTTTGTTACGTTACAGCCTTATTCTAAAATGGATTTAATATTTGTTTAAATTAATCAATCTACAAGCAATATCCTATAATGACAAAGCGAAAACAGTTGTTATTTTTTTTTTACAAATGTATAAAAATCAAAAACAGAAATAGCTTGTTTACATAAGTATTCAGCCCCTTTGCTATGAGACTCGAAATTGAGCTCAGGTGCATCCTGTTTCCATTGATCATCCTTGAGATGTTTCTACAACTTGATTGGAGTCCACCAGTGCTAAATTCAATTGATTGGACATGATTTGGAAAGGCACACACCTGTCTATATAAGGTCCCACAGTTGACAGTGCATGTCAGAGCAAAAACCAAGCCATGAGGTCGAAGGAATTGTCCGTAGCGCTCCAAGACATGATTGTGTCAAGGCACAGATCTGGAGAAGAGTACCAAAACATTTCTGCAGCATTGAAGGTCCTCAAGAACACTGTGGCTTCCATCATTCTTAAATGGAAGAAGTTTGGAACCACCAAGACTCTTCCTAGAGCTGGCCTTGGTCAGTCACTCTGACAGAGCTCCAGAGTTCCTCTGATGAGATGGGAGAACCTTCCAGAAGAACAACCATCTCTGCAGCACTCTGCCAATCAGGCCTTTATGGTAGAGTGGCCAGCCGGAATCCACTCCTCAGTAAAAGGCACATGACAGCCCGCTTGGAGTTTGCCAAAAGGCACCTAAAGGAAAGACCATGAGAAACAAGATTCTATGGTCTGATGAAACCAAGATTGAACTCTTTGGCCTGAATGCCAAGCGTCACATCTGGAGGAAACCTGGCACCATCCCTATGGTGAAGCATGTAGGTGGCAGCATCATGCTGTGGGGATGTTTTTCACTGGCAGGGACTGGGAGACTAGTCAGGATCGAGGGAATGATGAATGTAGCAAAGTACAGTGAGATCCTTGATGAAAACCTGCTCCAAAGACTGGGGGCGAAGGTTCACCTTCCAACAGGACAACGACACTAAGCACACAGCCAAGAAAATGCAGGAGTGGCTTCAGGACAAGTCTCTGAATGTCCTTGAGTGGCCCAGCCAGAGCCCGGACTTGAACCCAATCGAACATCTTTGGAGAGACCTGAAAATAGCTGTCCATCGACGCTTCCCATCCAACCTGACAGAGAATGAGAGGATCTACAGAGAATAATGGGAGAAACTCCACAAATACAGGTGTGCCAAGCTTGTAGCATCATACCCAAGAAGACTCAATGCTTTAATATCTGCCAAAGGTGCTTCAACAAAGTACTGAGTAAAGGGTCTGAATACTTATGTAAATGTGAAATTCAATTTTCTTATTTGTAAAAAATTACCAACATTTTCTAAAAACCTGTCTTTCCTTTGTCAATATGGGGTATTGTGTGTAGATTGATGAGGGGGAAAAACAATTAAGTCAATTTTAGAATAAGGCTGTAACGTAACAAAATGTGGAAAAAGTAAAGGGGTCTGAATACTTTCCGAATGCACTGTATGCACTGTAGCCCCGTGTAGCTAAGTTGGTAGAGCATGGCGCTTACAACGCCAGGGTTGTGGGTTCGATTCCCACGGGGGGCCAGTATGAAAATGTATGCACTCACTAACTGTAAATGCTACCCAATTGTATACAGTAAACAAAGTGGAGGCTCATTGAATACCTTAGACATTTTGGTATCAGAAAATACAAAATGCCTCAGATTTGAAAAAATTATTGAAAAAGCAACGGCTTCGGAAAATAAAATGTTTCCGTTAAATGTTTCATCCCTTGGTTATATTCAAAATATCATAAAACATTGCTAGAATACCAAACTTACTGTAGGCTATGGGTTCCCAAACTTTTCATCTGGGGCCCCCCTTCCACCATTGGGGAACATCCCGCACCCCACCTGCACACGCGTGCAGGCACCACATCTATTTCTATGGGCACAAGCACTGTTCATGACACAAACTGTTCACACCCCTCTTGTTGGTGGAGAGCATTTTGTAGTTTTAAAGCAAATGTTCTTGCAATTCTATATATTTTGCCATGTCTAATGTCTATTCAAGTGTTATTTGAGTGACAAAAAAATTACAACAATATCTATGGGCTAAAAAAACGAAATAAAAAAAACTTTAGCTGACATGGGCTAGTTGATCTGGACATTTCTGACAAGTTATAAATAGCTCTCTAAGGTATGCAATGACTGACATGACAAGAGGAAAACTGATGATGCACCACCCAATTTCGAAACGTTACCTTGTGCATTCTACTATTACAACTTTCAAGAGTAAGTTTAAAGCTGGACTGAGTTCCTATAAAAAAAAATATATAATTATAATATATATATATACAGTGGGGGAAAAAAATATTTAGTCAGCCACCAATTGTGTAAGTTCTCCCACGTAAAAAGATGAGAGAGGCCTGTAATTTTCATCATAGGTACACGTCAACTATGACAGACAAATTGAGAGAAAAAAATCCAGAAAATCACATTGTAGAATTTTTAATGAATTTATTTGCAAATTATGGTGGAAAATAAGTATTTGGTCACCTACAAACAAGCAAGATTTCTGGCTCTCACAGACCTGTAACTTCTTCTTTAAGAGTCTCCTCTGTCCTCCACTCGTTACCTGTATTAATGGCACCTGTTTGAACTTGTTATCAGTATAAAAGACACCTGTCCACAACCTCAAAAAGTCACACTCCAAACTCCACTATGGCCAAGACCAAAGAGCTGTTAAAGGACACCTGAAACTAAATTGTAGACCTGTACCAGGCTGGGAAGACTGAATCTGCAATAGGTAAGCAGCTTGGTTTGAAGAAATCAACTGTGGGAGCAATTATTAGGAAATGGAAGACATATAAGACCACTGATAATCTCCCTCGATCTGGGGCTCCACGCAAGATCTCACCCCGTGGGGTCAAAATGATCACAAGAACGGTGAGCAAAAATCCCAGAACCACACGGGGGGACCTAGTGAATGACCTGCAGAGAGCTGGGACCAAAGTAACAAAGCCTACCATCAGTAACACACTTCGCCGCCAGGGACTCAAATCCTGCAGTGCCAGACGTGTCCCCCTGCTTAAGCCAGTACATGTCCAGGCCCGTCTGAAGTTTGCTAGAGTGCATTTGGATGATCCAGAAGAGGATTGGGAGAATGTCATATGGTCAGATGAAACCAAAATAGAACTTTTTGGTAAAAACTCAACTCGTCGTGTTTGGAGGACAAAGAATGCTGAGTTGCATCCAAAGAACACCATACCTACTGTGAAGAATGGGGGTGGAAACATCATGCTTTGGGGCTGTTTTTCCTGCAAAGGGACCAGACGACTGATCCGTGTAAAGGAAAGAATGAATGGGGCCATGTATTGTGAGATTTTGAGTGAAAACCTCCTTCCATCAGCAAGGGCAATGAAGATGAAACGTGGCTGGGTCTTTCAGCATGACATTGATCCCAAACACACCGCCCGGGCAACGAAGGAGTGGCTTCGTAAGAAGCATTTCAAGATCCTGGAGTGGCCTAGCCAGTTTCCAGATCTCAACCCCATAGAAAATCTTTGGAGGGTGTTGAAAGTCCGTGTTGCCCAGCGACAGCCCCAAAACATCACTGCTCTAGAGGAGATCTGCATGGAGGAATGGGCCAAAATACCAGCAACAGTGTGTGAAAACCTTGTGAAGACTTACAGAAAACGTTTGACCTGTGTCATTGCAACAAAGGGTATATAACAAAGTATTGAGAAACTTTTGTTATTGACCAAATACTTATTTTCCACCATCATTTGCAAATAAATTAATTAAAAATCATACAATGTGATTTTCTGGATTTTTTCCCCTCATTTTGTCTGTCATAGTTGACGTGTACCTATGATGAAAATTACAGGCCTCTCTCATCTTTTTAAGTGGGAGAACTTGCACAATTGGTGGCTGACTAAATACTTTTTTCCCCCACTGTATGTATACAGTACCAGGGTTTTTCTTTATTTTTACTATTCTATACATTGTAGAATAATAGTGAAGACATCAAAACTATGAAATAACACATATGGAATCATGTAATAACCAAAAAAGTGTTAAACAAATCAAAAATATATTTTATATATTTGAGATTCTTCAAAGTAGCCACCCTTTGCCTTGATGACAGCTTTGCACACTCTTGACATTCTATCAACCAGCTTCATGAGGTAGTCACCTGGAATACATTTCAATTAACAGGTGTGCCTTCTTAAATGTTAATTTGTGGAATTTATTTCCTTCTTAATGCGTTTGAGCCAATCAGTTGTGTTGTTACAAGGTAGGGGTGGTATACAGAAGATAGCCCTATTTGGTAAAATACCAGAAAAAGGTCAGTCAATACGGAACATTTCAAGAAAGTGCAGTCGCAAAAACCATCAAGTGCTATGATGAAACTGGCTCTCATGAGGACCTCCACAGGAACGGAAGACCCAGAGTTACCTCTGCTGCAGAAACGCAGAGTAGGTGAACGGATTATCTCTGCATGTGTGGTTCCCACCGTGAAGCATGGAGGAGGAGGTGTGATGGTGTGGGGGTGCTGTGTTGGTGACACTGTCAGTGATTTATTTAGAATTCAAGGCACACTTAACCAGCATGGCTACCACAGCATTCTGCAGCAATACGCCATCCCATCTGGTTTGCGCTTAGTGGGACTATCATTTGTTTTTCAACAGGACAATGACCCAACACACCTCCAGGCTGTGTAAGAGCTATTTTACCAAGAAGGAGAGTGATGGAGTGCTGCATCAAATGACCTGGCCTCCACAATCAACCGACCTCAACCAAATTGAGATGGTTTGGGATGAGTTGGACCGCAGAGTGAAGGAAAAGCAGCCAATAAGTGCTCAGCATATGTGGGAACTCCTTCAAGACTGTTGGAAAAGCATTCCAGGTAAAGCTTGTTGAGAGAATGCCAAGAGTGTGCAAAGCTGTCATCAAGACAAAGGGTGGCTACTTTGAAGAATCTAAAATATAAAATATATTTTGATTTGTTTAACACTTTTTTGGTTACTTCTTGATTCCATATGTGTTATGTCATAGTTTTGAAGTCTTCACTATTATTCTACAATGTAGGAAATAGTAAAAATAAAGAAAAACCCTTGAATTAGTAGGTGTGCCAAACTTTTGACTGGTACTGTATATATACAGTGGGGAAAAAAAGTATTTAGTCAGCCACCAATTGTGCAAGTTCTCCCACTTAAAAAGTTGAGAGAGGCCTGTAATTTTCATCATAGGTACACGTCAACTATGACAGACAAAATGAGGGGAAAAAATCCAGAAAATCACATTGTATGATTTTTAATTAATTTATTTGCAAATGATGGTGGAAAATAAGTATTTGGTCAATAACAAAAGTTTCTCAATACTTTGTTATATACCCTTTGTTGCAATGACACAGGTCAAACGTTTTCTGTAAGTCTTCACAAGGTTTTCACACACTGTTGCTGGTATTTTGGCCCATTCCTCCATGCAGATCTCCTCTAGAGCAGTGATGTTTTGGGGCTGTCGCTGGGCAACACAGACTTTCAACTCCCTCCAAAGATTTTCTATGGGGTTGAGATCTGGAGACTGGCTAGGCCACTCCAGGACCTTGAAATGCTTCTTACGAAGCCACTCCTTCGTTGCCCGGGGCGGTGTGTTTGGGATCATTGTCATGCTGAAAGACCCAGCCACGTTTCATCTTCAATGCCCTTGCTGATGGAAGGAGGTTTTCACTCAAAATCTCACGATACATGGCCCCATTCATTCTTTCCTTTACAGGGATCAGTCGTCCTGGTCCCTTTGCAGAAAAACAGCCCCAAAGCATGATGTTTCCACCCCCATGCTTCACAGTAGGTATGGTGTTCTTTGGATGCAACTCAGCATTCTTTGTCCTCCAAACACGACGAGTTGAGTTTTTACCAAAAAGTTCTATTTTGGTTTCATCTGACCATATGACATTCTCCCAATCCTCTTCTGGATCATCCAAATGCACTCTAGCAAACTTCAGACGGGCCTGGACATGCACTGGCTTAAGCAGGGGGACACGTCTGGCACTGCAGGATTTGAGTCCCTGGCGGCGTAGTGTGTTACTGATGGTAGGCTTTGTTACTTTGGTCCCAGCTCTCTGCAGGTCATTCACTAGGTCCCCCCGTGTGGTTCTGGGATTTTTGCTCACCGTTCTTGTGATCATTTTGACCCCACAGGGTGAGATCTTGCGTGGAGCCCCAGATCGAGGGAGATTATCAGTGGTCTTGTATGTCTTCCATTTCCTAATAATTGCTCCCACAGTTGATTTCTTCAACCCAAGCTGCTTACCTATTGCAGATTCAGTCTTCCCAGCCTGGTGCAGGTCTACAATTTTGTTTCTGGTGTCCTTTGACAGCTCTTTGGTCTTGGCCATAGTGGAGTTTGGAGTGTGACTGTTTGAGGTTGTGGACAGGTGTCTTTTATACTGATAACAAGTTCAAACAGGTGCCATTAATACAGGTATCGAGTGGAGGACAGAGGAGCCTCTTAAAGAAGAAGTTACAGGTCTGTGAGAGCCAGAAATCTTGCTTTTTTGTAGGTGACCAAATACTTATTTTCCACCATAATTTGCAAATACATTCATTCAAAATCCTACAATGTGATTTTCTGGATTTTTTTTCTCAATTTGTCTGTCATAGTTGACGTGTACCTATGATGAAAATTACAGGCCTCTCTCATCTTTTTAAGTGGGAGAACTTGCACAATTGGTGGCTGACTAAATACTTTTTTTCCCCACTGTAGATGGAATTATCATTATTTAAAAATATATATTATTATGTCTGCAGCCAGTCCCTTCCTGTCACTCACTGGATACAATTTTGCTAAAACTGTTTGTTCTACATGGTAATAAGATTTGACATATTGCCCAAGTGAAGATCATGCCAAAACAGTGAATTACCCTTGGTTTGTACAATAAATAAAGGAAAGGTTTATGAGGACTTGGGGGATTGTACCTAAGAGCCGTGAGCAGAGTACTTTGTCTTATGAGGGTTAGTAGAAACATTTAGCTATGAGAATTAGTCTGTAGAAGGGATTTTTATTATAGTCAAGGAGGATGATGCAGTTCACTCCCTTGTGTATGGTATATCAACACATCAGCTGGTCTTGAACAGATAACAGCATCACCTCCACTAACAAGCACATTTAGACATTTCTAAAATATGTATTTTTAAATGTACTAGTCACAGGAATACTTTAAAGGTTCTCCATTGAGCAATCATTTTATCCCAGAAATAGGTTTAATCTGGGTCCTGGAAACAGCCCACTTAGAATTGGATATATCCTTTTTGTGTTTCGCTATGGAAATTTGAGCATTTCACTTCCCAACACCACAACAGTAGTCTGAACCAAGTCAATAGATCAGGTGGTGTGCATGCCAGAACTGAATCTCACGTTCAGTTGGCATTTCCTCATTTTATTGCCAACAAAGCGAGAACATTCAGAAGCACACAACCAGTGAGTTAATGGCTAACCAGGCTAACTAACAGAGTTCATGTAGCTTATTTATACTCGAAACATGTAGGTTAGAGGCATACAGCTCAGGGTTGACTGCTCTGACCTGGTGGTAAGTAGTAACATTAAGTAATTAGAGACCGGCTTTAGAAGGAAGCTCCTCCTACTTTCCTGTAAAAAATTATCCCCTTCACATCAGCCACTTATTGTGTCATATTTACGAGTTACCATGTGGTCTGACATTGGTCCGTGGGGCATTAATCCATCACCCAGTTATAGTTGTCTGATATTGATTTAATCACTTTGCAAGGTCTAGTGTTAATCTAAGCAGTTTTTAAAGGAGGAAGACCATATTGTCCTAGGTTCCTGGTACAATAATAATAAGATTGATAAATACTTATATTGAACCATTTCATGATTGGCCTATGCTTTATGGTGGTCATTATTCTGGGTTATTCTTTTATGATGCGTTTATATTCATGTGAGGCATTTTACTGAATCAATATTATTGAAACGTTGTTATCTTTTCTTAATTTTTTAGGAATAGCTATCAGTGCTGGCTAGAGAACTGATAAGCTTCTCTAAACCAGCAGTGAAGTAGGTATCATTGTGCAATAAAGCTAAGAGATTTTTTTTTTTACATGCAGATGCTACGTAGCATAGAAACAAGGAAGGGCATATTTCCTCTATGTTAAATTACGAAACAACCCCACATAGTAAGGACCTGTAGATATGAATGTCAGTGGTGGGGATGCACGTCAGAAAAAGAGATCAAGATAAAGACAGCAGTCTAACACACTGCCCAATGAATTATAAACATCATAAATGGACCCTTCCAGTAGAAAGAAGGCATTCATTATCTAAATATTTACCTCTATATCAAGAGCAGAACTCCAATCTGAAGTTTGAAAGGGTCAGTCTTAATTGTCTCCAGGAAGTATTCCATAGCCTAAGTATATGATACCCAATGTATACAGTAAACAAAGTCGAGGCTCATTGAACACCTTAGACATTTTGGTATCAGAAAATACAATATGCCATTGATGAAAAAAAAATAATCCTGAATCTTTATTGAGAAAAGCAACGGCTTCTGAAAATAAAATGTTTTCGTTAAACGTTTAATCAGTTGGTATTATTCAAAATATCATAAAACATTGCTAGAATAGCAAACATACTGTAGGCTATAGCAGGGGTTCCCAAACTTGTTTATTCTGGGCCCCCCGTCCAGCATTGGGGAACATCCCACGTCACGTCTATTTCTATGGGCACAAGCACTGTTCATGACACAAACTGTTCACAGCCGTCTTGTTGGGAGAGAGAATTTTGCAGGTTTAAAGCTTATTTCCTGCAATTCTACACATTTTGTCATGGGGTGCAAAGAACATTTTGCAGTTTTAAAGCTAATTGTCTTGCAATTCTATACATTTTGCCATGTCTACTGTGTATTCATCTGATATTTGAGTGACAAAAAAATTACAACAATATCTATGGGCTAAAAAACCAAAATAAATAAAAACATTAGCTGACATGGACTAGTTGATCTGGACCTTCCTGTTATAAATAGCTCTCTAAGGTATGCAATGACTAACATTAAAAGAGGAACTGATGATGCACTACTCAATTTTGAAAATGCACCTTGTGCATTCTATTATTATAACTTTCAAGAGTACGTTTAAAGCCGGACTGAGTTCTCCCTAGGGGGCGCGCCCCACAGTTTGGGAACCACTGGGCTATAGGACAGCAATCAAAGGGTTCACTGACATATTTGATGAGATGTTAGAATATGTCATCCATGAAAATCAGTTATTTTCTTAAATATAGGTGAAGAAAGTGTTGGCCAATAAGTCAGGTGTAAATATAATAAAGCAATAATTCTGCAGCCAGCATATTTGTTCATGACATAAATGTTTACTCCCTTCTTGTCACTCACTGGATACAATTTTACTAAAACTGCTTATTCTACATGGTAATAAAACTTGACATATTGCTGACGTGAAGGTAATGCCAAAACAGTGAGTTACCCTTGGTTTGTAGTATAGATAAAGGAAAGGATTATGAGGATTTGGGGGATTGTAACTAACAGCCGTGAGCAGAGTACTGTGTCTTATGAGGGTTAGTAGAAACATTCAGCCATGAGAATTAGTCTGCAAGAGGAATTTTAATTTCCGTCAAGGATGATGAAGCAGTTCACTCCCTTTTGTAAGGCATATCAACATATCAGCTGGTCTTGAACAGATAACAGCATCACCTCCACTAACAGGTACAGTTACATGTTTTTAAAAGATGCATCTTTAAATTTATTAATCACAGGAATACTTTAAAGGTTCTCCATTGATCATGCATTTTAGCGTAGAAATAGGTTTAATCTGGGTCCTGGAAACAGTCCCCTTAGAATTGCATATATCCTGTTTTGCTATGGAAATTTGAGCATTTCGCTTCCCAACACGACAACAGTAGTCTGAACCAAGTCAATAGATCAGGTGGTGTGCATGCCAGAACTGAACATACGGTCCGTGTTGAGAAATCTCACGTTCAGTTGCCATTTCCTCATTTTATTGCCCACAAAGCGAGAACTATGCATAATGGGCAGGAAATTATTGGTTGTTGGTAATCTTGATCTGGTTGCTTTTTGCCTACAGTGGGGAAAAAAAGTATTTAGTCAGCCACCAATTGTGCAAGTTCTCCCACTTAAAAAGATGAGAGAGGCCTGTAATTTTCATCATAGGTACACGTCAACTATGACAGACAAATTGAGGAAAAAATATCCATAAAATCACATTGTAGGATTTTTAATGAATTTATTTGCAAATTACGGTGGAAAATAAGTATTTGGTCACCTACAAACAAGCAAGATTTCTGGCTCTCACAGACCTGTAACTTCTTCTTTAAGAGTCTCCTCTGTCCTCCACTCGCTACCTGTATTAATGGCACCTGTTTGAACTTGTTATCAGTATAAAAGACACCTGTCCACAACCTCATAAAGTCACACTCCAAACTCCACTATGGCCAAGACCAAAGAGCTGTCAAAGGACACCAGAAACAACATTGTAGACCTGCACCAGGCTGGGAAGACTGAATCTGCAATAGGTAAGCAGCTTGGTTTGAAGAAATCAACTGTGGGAGCAATTATTAGGAAATGGAAGACATACAAGACCACTGATAATCTCCCTCGATCTGGGGCTCCACGCAAGATCTCACCCCGTGGGGTCAAAATGATCACAAGAACGGTGAGCAAAAATCCCAGAACCACACGGGGGGACCTAGTGAATGACCTGCAGAGAGCTGGGACCAAAGTAACAAAGCCTACCATCAGTAACACACTACGCGCCAGGGACTCAAATCCTGCAGTGCCAGACGTGTCCCCCTGCTTAAGCCAGTGCATGTCCAGGCCCGTCTGAAGTTTGCTAGAGTGCATTTGGATGATCCAGAAGAGGATTGGGAGAATGTCAAATGGTCAGATGAAACCAAAATAGAACTTTTTGGTAAAAAAACTCAACTCGTCGTGTTTGGAGGACAAAGAATGCTGAGTTGCATCCAAAGAACACCATACCTACTGTGAAGCATGGGGGTGGAAACATCATGCTTTGGGGCTGTTTTTCTGCAAAGGGACCAGGACGACTGATCCGTGTAAAGGAAAGAATGAATGGGGCCATGTATCGTGAGATTTTGAGTGAAAACCTCCTTCCATCAGCAAGGGCATTGAAGATGAAACGTGGCTGGGTCTTTCAGCATGACAATGATCCCAAACACACCGCCCGGGCAACGAAGGAGTGGCTTCATAAGAAGCATTTCAAGGTCCTGGAGTGGCCTAGCCAGTCTCCAGATCTCAACCCCATAGAAAATCTTTGGAGGGAGTTGAAAGTCCGTGTTGCCCAGCGACAGCCCCAAAACATCACTGCTCTAGAGGAGATCTGCATGGAGGAATGGGCCAAAATACCAGCAACAGTGTGTGAAAACCTTGTGAAGACTTACAGAAAACGTTTGACCTGTGTCATTGCCAACAAAGGGTATATAACAAAGTATTGAGAAACTTTTGTTATTGACCAAATACTTATTTTCCACCATCATTTGCAAATAAATTCATTAAAAATCCTACAATGTGATTTTCTGGATTTTTTAAATCTCATTTTGTCTGTCATAGTTGACGTGTACCTATGATGAAAATTACAGGCCTCTCTCATCTTTTTAAGTGGGAGAACTTGTACAATTGGTGGCTGACTAAAAACTTTTTTTTCCCCACATTATCAATACTTTTCTGACTTCTACACTAAAGCCTAACTTGAAAGATGCACACTGTTGGACCATTCTTCACTGCAAGCATGTTAATATTCAACCTGTAAAAATCAAGACAGTGATGGTAAACATGGATGTAAACGTGTAACCACAGATAAGAGTGTCATGGCGACATTTCACAAATCACTTCTTTTGGCTTTGAAACAGAAATGTGTGGGTAATGTTGGGCACAGACACATAAATACTGGGTAACATCAGACTGAAATCCATTTCCTCCCTCCCTATTTCCTCTAGTTGCAATTGATGATTAAAGGATGTATAAAGGAGACTGAAATGACAAAGACCTAGAGAATGCAATAGATGTTTGTTAACAACATGGTCCTCTGTAGCTCAGCTGGTAGAGCACGGCGCTTGTAACGCCAAGGTAGTGGGTTCGATCCCTGGGACCACCCATACACAAAAATGTATGCACGCATGACTGTAAGTCGCTTTGGATAAAAGCGTCTGCTAAATGGCATAATATTATAAAAATATTATATTTAATATTATAATAACAATCTTGTCAATCTTGTAATTTGTTAGACTTGACAGATTTTTTACATTCCTTTACAGATCCAAAATGTACATGCACACAATGATTCTACTTGATATTGTGTGGTTTAGTCTGCCACTTCTTGTGGTCCTTGCCTCACCAACCCCTGCTTCGAATGATGAGAGAGGCCCCTGTCAAATCTACAACTCTGGTCGCTCCGCAAACTGCCTTGGTCAGCGACTGGATCATGTTCCATGGAAGCACCTCCCTTCCACGCTTGAAAGTATAGATCTCTCCTACAATGAACTTAATGCCATTCGTGTTAATTACTTTTCTCGCCTACCTCATCTTCGTGTCCTTGAGCTGCAGTTCAACAACATCTCTGTGATTGAGGACCGTGCCTTCCACAACAACCCCCTCCTGGAGCATCTTAACATCTTTAACAACTCCCTAGAGGAAATCCCTGCCAACGCCTTGCAGGACCTCTTTAATCTAAGGGAACTCCTTATGTCGAATAACCTTTACACCCAGGCCACATTGGCAGCTGACGTTTTCTCCAGATTGACCCACCTCAAGGCCCTGTCCATGGGCGGCCCCTTGGTCAAGGGTCTAAGGAAAGGGGACTTCCAGGCATTGAGGAACATTCAGTTACAGGAGTTTGCCATTAAAACTTCATCCAATATCAGTTACTATGAACCGGGTAGTCTGAAGGTAATCCAGACATGGAGAATGGGTTTTGACATGGCCATAGATCAGAAGCCAAATTTCCTACCTTTGATTCTTCGAGACTTGGCCAACAAGACTTTCAGTCTCATCCAATTCAGGAACCTCTTTGAGTTCATGTATTACATGGGAGATGAGGATATTTTCAGAGGCTTGCAAGACATCAAAGTAGATTCGCTCATCTTTCACCGTGGAAAATTCAATGAGAACCTTATGAGGATGGCTCTGTTTAATCTACAGGTCACCCCCCTTAAACATCTGACACTTCAATACATTGACTTTGCTCGCTCGCCCAACTTTGTGGATAATGGCTTGGGCTCCAGTATCAAAAACCTTGCACTGAGTAGACTCCATCTGTGGTAAGCATATCTTCTACTCTGTTAAATTACAAAAGCACTTTGCAGACATTTCTACCCAGAAGATGCAAAAGCAAATACAGGTTCCTAGTCACAAGTGTATTTTTTCATCAATTTAAATCTGTTTCCATATCTATGTAGTGTGAAAGTACCAATTATGTTATCATCTTGACCACACATGTTTTTTTCATGCTTACATTTTTTGTCTCCATTACTCCTCAGGCATATCAGTAATCCAGACATTTTGCGTTTCGACTGGCGCTTCACATGGTTCAACAAAGTCCAACTGCTGTCCATTCAGAATGTGAACTTCAACTCTGTGCCTTGCGACGCCTGGCTTAATATGGAAGGCATGGAGGTTTTGGACATCTCAAACAACCGCCTGCAGGACAACATCCTCTTCAACCAGAGATGCAACTACAGGGGCACCATGCCGGCTCTTCGATCCTTCAATGTCAGCACCAACCAACTGACCAGCCTTCAGGACTTAGCCTCCCTGACCAAGGAGTTCAAACAGTTGAAGGTCATGGATGTTAGCCACAACATGCTGGGCTCTGCTGAGAAGAGTCACAACTGTAACTGGATGCAGAACATCACCCAGGTGATCGCTCACCACAACCGATTCGAAAGTGGTGCCCTCCAGTGTCTGCCCACCACAGTACAATTCCTGGACCTCTCGTACTGTGACCTGGACCAGCTGGACATGGTATACTTCCAACAAACCACCAGCCTCAAGGAGCTCCTGCTCAATGGGAACAAGATCAAGTTCATCCCTTCTGGTTGGAGAAGTCACTCCTTGCAGTCACTGGCTCTGGATGGGAACTCCTTTGGGCTCATCAGCATGGGCTCCTTCCAGGACATGCCCCAGCTGTCTCGACTGACGGCAGGGAACAACCCATACCACTGCACCTGCGACCTCCACGCCTTCATCCAGGACACAATTTCAAAGGGGAATGTCAACATCACTGACTGGCCAGAGAACTACAAGTGTTACCATCCAGAGGCCTTGCTCAATACCGCTGTGGCAGTTTTCTTCCCGGGTCACGTTGCCTGCGATGTCAGACTGGTCATCATCATCTCTGTGGCTACTACTGCAGCTGTGGTTTTAGTGTTGATGCTTATATGCTACATATTCAATGTTCCCTGGTACACCAAAGCCACATATCAGATCCTCAGAGCCAAATACAGGGCTCATCAGGAAGGAGCCTCTGGAAAATCACAGATCTATGCTTACCACGCCTTCATCTCCTACAGCCACCCAGATGCAGACTGGGTCAGGGACCAGTTGTTGCCCTGCTTGGAGAACAGCAAGCCCCCCTACCGACTCTGTATCCATGAGAGAGACTTCACGCCAGGAAAGTGGATCATTGACAACATCATTGAAAATATTGAGAGCAGCGAAAAGGTAAGGGTGAGGACCACCCAAGACAAGTTAGAGGTGTTTTAACAAGTAAATAGTAATAGACTTTTGAATATAAAAGGTCAATTGAACAACCCAAAATGTAAAATGTATGTTTTGTTTAGGTTTGTATCCTGATTCCTGCACTGTGCATTTGCCTAAATTAATACACCCTATCCTCTGATTTTTTTGTTTACAAATCCAGATCATATTTGTGTTGTCACGCCACTTTGTGAA
The DNA here is from genome assembly GCF_020615455.1 of Coregonus clupeaformis. Lineage (NCBI taxonomy): Eukaryota > Metazoa > Chordata > Actinopteri > Salmoniformes > Salmonidae > Coregonus > Coregonus clupeaformis. The sequence continues at coordinate 3,397 of NW_025534517.1, read as the reverse complement.
CAGCGATTGGTGCAACTACGAGCTCTACTTTGCCCAGCAACGAGCCATCGGCAAGACCTTCAGCGATGTTATTCTGGTGGTTAAAGAGCCCATCGACCCTGAATCTCTGCCCAGCAAGTATTGTAAGCTCAAGAAGATGCTGAACACCAAAACGTACCTAGAGTGGCCCCAGCAAGCCAAGCAACAGACCTTCTTCTGGGCTCAACTTAAGAATGTCCTGGGCAAGCCCACACTGACTAGAGAGCAGGCTCTTAGTGGTAGGAGCAGCAGTGTATCCTCAGTGGGCGCTGTGCCTATGATAGAGCTCCCTCTAGAGGATGGGAAGCTGGCGATATCTATGCCAAAGTTAGACAGAAAAGCAGAGCTCCACCAAGTGGTTGGGCAAAGACCAATCCCTGTAGCTGTGGCATGAGCCAAAATAAGCCAAGCATGTAACTTTTAATGTGTATAGTGTCCCAAGACCAATCTCTCTCTGAAGTGCTGAGCTTGAGTGACTTCTTGGCCATGCTGTGGCAGATAATGTGTTTGCCAAGCTGCTGGTATCATTAGCAAGTGTTTCATAATGATGACAGTGGCTAAAATGATCTGTCTGCCACCCACCCTTCTGACATGTACAGTGCCTACTCCCCCTTGAACGCTTCACATTTTGTTGTGTTACAAAGTGGGATTGAAATAGATGTAATTGTATTTTTTTTTGTAATTGATCTACACAAAATACTCCAAAATGTAAAAGTGAAAAAAAGTTATATAAATGTTTTCAAATGAATACAAATTAAATAACTAAAATATAGTAGTTGCATAAGTATTCATCCCCTTTAGTTCAGAAGTAAAAATCGTCTTAACAAATCACATAATAAGTGATATGGACTCATTCTGTGTGAAATAATAGGGGTTGATATGATTTTTGAATGACTACCCCTTCCTCTGTCCCCCATACATATACAACATCTGTAAGCTCCCTCAGTCAAGATTAAACTATAAAGACCAAGGAGATTTTCGAAAGAAGGGCAGTGATTAGTAGATGGGTAACAAAAACAAATCAGACATTGATTATATCTTTAAGCATGGTCAAGTTAATAAGTATGCTGTTGATAATTTATCAAACAACCCAGACACATCAAAGATGCAGTCGTCCTTCTGAACTGAGCTGCAGGATAGGAAGGAAACTGCTTAGGGATGTCACCATGCGGCCATTGCTGATTTAAAAACCGCTACAGAGTTCAATGGCTGTGATGGGAGAAAACTGAGGATGGATCAACAACATTGTAGTGACTGCACAATTATGACCTAAATGACAGAGAAAAATAATAATACAAATATACAGAATAAAAAATATTTCAAAACATGCATATGTATGCAACAAGGCACTAAAGTAATACTGAAAAAAATAACACGGCAAAGGAATACACTTTTTGGCCTAAATGCAAAGCCTTATGTTTGGGGCAAATCCAACACACCACATCACTGAGTAACTGCCTCCTTATATTCAAACATGGTGGTGGCTGCATCATGGTATGGGAATGCTTGACATCGGCAAAGACTGGTGAAATTTTCAGGATAAAAAGAAACGGCATGGAGCTAAGCACAGGCAAAATCCTAGAGGAAAACCTGCTTTAGTCTGCTTTACACCAGACACTGGGAGAGGAATTCACCTTTCAGCAGGACAATAACCTACAACACAAGGCCAAATCTACACTGGAGTTGTTTACCAAGAAGACAGTGAATGTTCCTGAGTGGCCAAGTTACAGTTTACTTAAATCTGCTTGAAAATGTAGGGCCAGAGCTTGAAGAATTTTGAAAAGAATAATGGGCAAATATTGCACAATACAGGTGTGCAAAGATCTTATAAGACTTACCCAAGAATACTCACAGCTGTAATCATTGCCAAAGGTGTTTCTAACATGTATTGACTCAGGGGGGTGAATACTTATCTAATCAAGGTATATTAGTGTTTTATTTTTCAATAATGTTTCCACTTTGACAGAGCATTTTGCGTAGATCGTTGACAAAAAAAGACAATTAAATCAATTTTGTGAAGAAATCCAAGGGGGGTGTAGACTTTGTATAGGCACTGTAAGCCTTGGCACAGAGGGGGTGCTCTCTGCCCCATGTGCTCTCTAAGCAACCCAGGCCAAGGGCCCTGCTGACAGGTGTTGAAAGACCACAAACTCAACAGCTCAAATGGGATCTCCTGTGTCACACTTGAGATAACAAGCGAGGTGCCAGGGAGATGTGGTGACAGGTGTCATGCAGCATGGTTACACTCCCACCACTCGGCCACTGAACACAATTACTGTAACACATAATGTGTGCCATTTAGCAGACACTTTTATCCAAAGCAACTTACATTTTACGTGCACGTACACATACACATGCCATGTAGAATCAAAGAGCATGCAAGCCACAGATCTCATTTGAAAAGGGGGAACCAGTGGGGACTGCATGTTAAATATGACTGTTGTTTATAATTAAAAAATGTAACTTATGCAATGTATTCATGTCCAGTAATATTGAGAAAAAATGTGATGATCCAAATATTCAAAACAATATAAATACAATATAATAATGAAATATAGTTTTCTAAATATTTTACTTTTCTACACTCTTTAAATGCTTTAATGTACATGTGAATGTTATTGTTAATATGAATGTTATTTACTAATTAAGTAAATAACAAATGAGTTCATTGCTTATCATTACATTGATTGCCTAATGTAAATGAATTTAACCCTTAAACTCTAATAAAACAATGTTGTGTTTTATACTTGACTGTTTAGTTGGGTATTTAGAAATAGAGATGTGTTAAAATGCAGTGTAATTCTGTTTTACAATATCAGTGTGAAGGGCTACTTTGTAAAACCTGGCAATATTTACAACTGACCAATAGATGACACCCTTTTAAATTTTCTGGAAGTCACATTTAGTTTGTGTGTGTGTGTGTGTGTGTGTTTTCAGGAAGAGATCAGACTTATATCACAGAAACTGGCAGATGTTAGACATGATATAACAAACAGCATCTGCCTGTAATTATTTGCCCAGCAAGACAACAAACATAATGCCACAGGGGTCACAGAGTTCAGATTGATTTTAATCATGATTCTGGGAAGAAAATGCTGAGATCCTTTCGCATGCTCTATTACTATCTGGGTGTATATATTTCAAAAGTATTTTGTTATCTTGCAATGCTGCCAGATTCAATATCTGAATATTTGAAGGTTGACTTGATGTACAGTATTAAATATGGTTGTTCCTATTCTAGTATGTCTCCTTTTGTGTTTTTCCAATTGTTAAATGAGAAAATCACTACCCAGACGAAATCAAAATGTTTATGTGCTGGTTATTTACAGAAATTGCCATGTGAGCACAGAACATAAGAAGAAAACATGTTATAACTGCA